>NC_052148.1:10439152-10591436 GCF_902713615.1 Scyliorhinus canicula | reverse complement strand
CACCAATATACAGCAATAACAGCACCTTCACCAATATACAGCAATAACAGCACCTTCACCAATATACAGCAATAACAGCACCTTCACCAATATACAGCAATAACAGCACCTTCACCAATATACAGCAATAACAGCACCTTCACCAATATACAGCAATAACAGCACCTTCACCAATATACAGCAATAACAGCACCTTCACCAATATACAGCAATAACAGCACCTTCACCAATATACAGCAATAACAGCACCTTCACCAATATACAGCAATAACAGCACCTTCACCAATATACAGCAATAACAGCACCTTCACCAATATACAGCAATAACAGCACCTTCACCAATATACAGCAATAACAGCACCTTCACCAATATACAGCAATAACAGCACCTTCACCAATATACAGCAATAACAGCACCTTCACCAATATACAGCAATAACAACACCTTCACCAATATACAGCAATAACAGCACCTTCACCAATATACAGCAATAACAGCACCTTCACCAATATACAGCAATAACAGCACCTTCACCAATATACAGCAATAACAGCACCTTCACCAATATACAGCAATAACAGCACCTTCACCAATATACAGCAATAACAGCACCTTCACCAATATACAGCAATAACAGCACCTTCACCAATATACAGCAATAACAGCACCTTCACCAATATACAGCAATAACAGCACCTTCACCAATATACAGCAATAACAGCACCTTCACCAATATACAGCAATAACAGCACCTTCACCAATATACAGCAATAACAGCACCTTCACCAATATACAGCAATAACAGCACCTTCACCAATATACAGCAATAACAGCACCTTCACCAATATACAGCAATAACAGCACCTTCACCAATATACAGCAATAACAGCACCTTCACCAATATACAGCAATAACAGCACCTTCACCAATATACAGCAATAACAGCACCTTCACCAATATACAGCAATAACAGCACCTTCACCAATATACAGCAATAACAGCACCTTCACCAATATACAGCAATAACAGCACCTTCACCAATATACAGCAATAACAGCACCTTCACCAATATACAGCAATAACATCTTCACCAATATACAGCAATAACAACACCTTCACCAATATACAGCAATAACAGCACCTTCACCAATATACAGCAATAACAGCACCTTCACCAATATACAGCAATAACAGCACCTTCACCAATATACAGCAATAACAACACCTTCACCAATATACAGCAATAACAGCACCTTCACCAATATACAGCAATAACAGCACCTTCACCAATATACAGCAATAACAGCACCTTCACCAATATACAGCAATAACAGCACCTTCACCAATATACAGAAATAACAGCACCTTCACCAATATACAGCAATAACAGCACCTTCACCAATATACAGCAATAACAGCACCTTCACCAATATACAGCAATAACAACACCTTCACCAATATATAGCAATAACAGCACCTTCACCAATATACAGCAATAACAGCACCTTCACCAATATACAGCAATAACAGCACCTTCACCAATATACAGCAATAACAACACCTTCACCAATATACAGAAATGACACCTTCACCAATATACAGCAATAACAGCACCTTCACCAATATACAGCAATAACAACACCTTCACCAATATACAGAAATGACACCTTCACCAATATACAGCAATAACAGCACCTTCACCAATATACAGCAGTAACAGCACCTTCACCAATATACAGCAATAACAACACCTTCACCAATATGCAGAAATGACAGCACCATCACCGATATACAGCAATAACAGCACCTTCACCAATATACAGCAATAACAGTACCTTCACCAATATACAGAAATAACAGCACCTTCACCAATATACAGCAATAACAGCACCTTCACCAATATACAGAAATAACAGCACCTTCACCAATATACAGCAATAACAACACCATCACCAATATACAGAAATAACACCTTCACCAATATACAGCAATAACAACACCTTCACCAATATACAGCAATAACAACACCTTCACCAATATACAGCAATAACAGCACCTTCACCTATATACAGCAATAACAGCACCTTCACCAATATACAGCAATAACAGCACCTTCACCAATATACAGCAATAACAGCACCTTCACCATATATCAGAAATAACAGCACCTTCACCAATATACAGCAATAACAGCACCTTCACCAATATACAGCAATAACAGCACCTTCACCTATATCAGAAATAACAGCACCTTCACCAATATACAGCAATAACAGCACCTTCACCAATATACAGCAATAACAGCACCTTCACCTATATCAGCAATAACAGCACCTTCACCAATATACAGCAGTAACAGCACCTTCACCAATATACAGCAGTAACAGCACCTTCACCAATATACAGCAATAACAACACCTTCACCAATATACAGAAATATAGTAAATACGCAGACAACTTCACACCAACCGAAATACCTCAATCACAAACAGCTATATAACTGTAAATAAAGCTACACGGAACCCATGCACACACATATATATACATCACATTGACAACTTTGAATGTCGCCGCACTCCCAGTTTAATTATAGTTTTATTTCAGTTTTTTTTTAATCACATTCATTTCCCAGGTTAGCTTCTTGCAGTTCCTGCTGCCACGTGTTCTATTTGGGAGTGTTAGATTGTGAATGGAATGATGTATTGCCGTCTAACCCGGTGGCAATTCTTCTTCAGCAGCACAAAACTTCATCTTCTTTCATCCAAAAGGAAAATGTTCTCTCTCTCTCTCTCCCTCTCTTTCTCTCACGTATTTCCCATTCTCCTTCTCTGGCCTCCTTTTCCGACCACTCGGTTGGGTTGCCGGATAAATCTGGCAGCGAATGAGTTACAAAAACGCTCTGTTCACTTCGCTGGTTTAGCTCACTCAGCTAAATCACTGGCTTTTAAAGCAGACCAAGCAGGCCAGCAGCACAGTTCGATTCCCGTACCAGCCTCCCCGGACAGGCGCCGGAATGTGGCGACTAGGGGCTTTTCACAGTAACTTCATTGAAGCCGACTCGTGACAATAAGCGATTTTTATTTCATTTCATTTCATTTCACATTAACTACTCAATCTACAGCCTGGTTTAGACATTGGGAGAGGACCGTAAAGAGAGGGGGAGCATGAGAGAGGGAAGGGAAAGCGAGAGAGAGAGAAGGGAGAGAGAGAGAAGGGAGGGAGGAAGACAGAGAGAAGGCAGGGAGAGGAAAAGAAGAGGGAGGGAGAGAGTGAAGAGAGGGAGAGAGGGGAGCAGGGAGCACGAGGAGAAAGAGAGCGAGAGGGAGGAAGAGAGACAGAGGGGGGGAGAGAAAGACAGAGGGCGAGAGAAAAGACCTTCATTAATACCTAAAAGTTGAATTCCTTTTAGCTCCCCAATCCTGATTGAGAAGAGGCCACAACTGGAATATTGTGTTCAGTTCTGGTCACCACATTACAGGAAGGACGTTATTGCCCGGGAGAGAGAGCAGAGGAGAATATTGCCAGGGCTAGAAAAGTGTAGCTACCAGGAGAGATTGGATAGCTTGGGGTTATTTTCCTTGGAACAGAGAAGGCTGAACATAGAACATAGAACAGTACAGCACAGAACAGGCCCTTCGGCCCTCGATGTTGTGCCGAACAATGATCACCCTACTTAAACCCACGTAACCCGTATACCCATAACCCAACAATTAACCTTACACTACGGGCAATTTAGCATGGCCAATCCACCTAACCCACACATCTTTGTGCTGAGGGGTGACTTAATTGAGGTGTACAAAATTATGAGGGGAAGAGATAGAGTGGGCAGGAAAAAATTGTTTCCCTCAGTGGAGAATTCTAGAACCAGGGGACATAGATTGAAGACAAGTGGCAGAAGGTGTAGAGGGGAGACGAGGAAGAACTTTTTACTCCGAGGGTAGTGGAATTCATTTGGTGGTGGAGGCAGAGACCGTAAACTCTAAGTACCTGGATCTGCACCTTCAGTGCTGTAAGATACAGGGCTATGGACTGGGTGCAGGAAGGTGGGATTGGAAAGGGCAATTGGGTGTCCTTGGGCTGGCGTGGACAAGATGGGCTGCACGGTAGCACAGTGGTTAGCACAATGGCTACACAGCACCAGGGTCCCAGGTTCGATTCCCGGCTTGGGTCACTGTCTGTGCGGAGTCTGCACGTTCTCCCCGTGTCTGGGTGGGTTTCCTCCGGGTGCTCCGGTTTCCTCCCACAGTCCAAAGATGTGCAGGGGTAGGTGGATTGGCCGTGATAAATTGCTCTTAGTGTCCAAAAAAGGTAAGGTGGGGTTACTGGGTTATGGGGATAGGGTGGGTGTGGGCTTAGGTCGGGTGCTCTTTCAAAGGGCCGGTGCAGACTCGATAGGCTGAATGGCCTCCTTCTGCACTGTAAATTCTGTGAAGATGGGCAGAATGGCCTCCTTCTGTGCTGTAACTTTTCGACGCGTCTATGGGTCGATAAGGATTTCATTTCAAATCTGTCGAACAGTGTTCTGATCAGAAGTGCCGTGATTGTGTTGGCTCTCCTTTCTCTCACTAAATAAATCTTTTGCATTTGGGGTTTCTTCGACTAACGTCTGAGGAAGTGTGGTCTCAAGATTACTGCATGAGTCAGAGGCTTGAAACTTTCGAGATGCTGAGGTGTATTGACAGGGGGCCTGTGCAGAGATGCTTCCTCTGGTCCAAAATTTGGAGTCACTGTTTAAAATTGGTCGGCAGGAATGTGGAGTTGAGGTCACAATCAGATCAGCAGGATCTTAGTGACTGGCAGAGCAGAGGGGCCGAGTGGCCTACTCCTGCTCTTAATCTGCACGTTTTTTAATGTATTATTGTTAATTATTCCATTGATACATAGAAGATATGAGCAGAATTAGGCCTTTTGGCCCATCGAGTCTGCTCCGCCATTCAATCATGGCTGATATCTTTTCTCATCCCTATTCTCCTGCCTTCTCCCCATAACCCCTGATCCCCTTATTAATCGAGAACCTATCGATCTCTGTCTTAAAGACACTCAGTGATTTGGCCTCCACAGCCTTCTGTGGCAAAGATTTCCACAGATTCACCACCCTGTGGCTGAAATAATTCCTCCTCACCTGTTTTAAAGGATCATCCCTTTACTCTGAGATGGTATCCTCTGGTTCTATTTTTTCCCGACAAGTGGAAACATCCTCTCCACGTCTACTCTATCCAGGCCTTGTAGTATTCTGTAAGTTTCAATAAGATCCCCCCCTCATCCTTCTAAATTCCAACAAGTACAGACCCAGAGTCCTCAAACGTTCCTCATATGACAAGCTCGTCATTCCAGGGATCATTCTTATGAACCCCCTCTGGACCCTTTCCAAGGCCGGCACATCCTTCCTTAGATACGGGGCCCAAAACTGCTCACAAAACTCCAAATGGGGTCTGACCAGAGCCTTTTTTAGTCTCAGAAGTACATCCCTGGTCTTGTATTCTAGCCCTCTCAACATGAATGCTAACATTGGATTTGCCTTTCTAACTGCTGACTGAACCTACACGTTAACCTTAAGAGAATCGTGAACAAGGACTCCCAAGTCCCTTTATGCTTCTAATTTCCTAAGCATCTTTCCATTTAGAGTGCATACTTCCTTCCAAAGTGCATAACCTCACACTTTTCCACATTGTATTTCATCTGCCACTTCATTGCCCACTCTCCTAGCTTGTCCAAATCCTTCTGCAGCCCCCCTGCTTCCTCAATACTACCTGCCCCTCTGCAGATCTTTGTATCATCTTCGAACTTAACAACAGTGCCTTTAGTTCCTTCTTCCAGATCATTAATGTATATTGTGAAACGTTGTGGTCCCAGCACAGACCCCTGAGGCACACCACTAGTCACCGGCTGCCATCCTGAAAAAGACCCCTTTATCCCCACTCTCTGCCTTCTGCCAGTCAGCCAATCCTCTATCCATGCCAGGATCTTACCCTGAACACCATGGACTCCTAACTTATTTAACAGTCTCTTATGCGGCACCTTGTCAAAGGCCTTCTGCAAATCTGAATAAATCACGTCCACTGGTTCTCCTTTGTCGAGCTTCCTTGTTACCTCCTCAAAGAACTCTAACAGACCTCCCTTTGACAAAGCCGTGCTGACTCAGTCCTATTTTACCATGCACTTCCAAGTACTTCACGATCTCATCTTTAATAACAGACTCTAAAATCTTACCAATGATCAAAGTCAGGCTAACCGGCCTATAATTTCCCATCTTCTGCCTCCCTCCCTTCTGAAACAGTGGTGTTACATTAGCCACTTTCCAGTCCTCTGGGATCCTTTCTGCCTCCAGTGATTCCTGAAAGATCGTCACCAATGCCTCCACAATCTCCTCAGCTATCTCTTTTAGGATCCTGGGGTGTAGTCCATCTGGCCCTGGTGATTTATCCACCTTCAGACCTTTCAGTGTGTCTGTGTGTGTATCAGAGCGTCACTGTGTGAGTTTTAATGTGAATTGAGTGTCTACGTGTGTATCAATGCATCTGTGTGTGTCAGTGTGTGTACCAATGTGTCTGTATCAATGTGTGTATCTGTGTGTGTGTTGGCCTGGAAATGTCCCTTTAAGAAAGGTTTTGTCTCATCACATGATTTCAGTGATGTCCTTTTTGTGGGTGGAGCTGAACTATGGCTCTGTGAGTTTGACTTTTGCCTTTAGATTTGGTTGCTGTGTACTGAGCCAGATCACAGAAATGTTTTGGCCCGTCTCTCCCTCTATTTTCATTTTAAATATTTGTTCCAGTACAAAACCATTGTTTACAGTTACATGTTTTGGTAACTTTTTAAGATATTGGACTGGAACCGTGGAGTATCACGACCGCGTCATCAGGCCCCCAGGTGGAGCTATTCAATGGCCCACAAGGGGCTAGCAGGGGCAGAACAAGAAGGGCCCGAGGGAGTGGCCTTCGATATGCCGGGTCCGTCATTGACGTGCCGCTGCTCCTAAGCATTCTCTCCCCCCCCCCCCCCCCCCCCCCACACACACACACACACACAGCGTCACAGGCAAAGTGGCCGCCAGACAAACAGCCCCGTGATTTAGGGTGGGCGAGTTGGGATCCCTCCTGGATGCCGTGGTGGAGAGGAGGGTGATACTGTACCCTGGGCCGCAGGACAGCATGCGTGGGCGGAGGAGGTCAGGGCCGTGACCCGGACTGCAGACCAGTGGCGGAAAAAGCTGCACGATCTCCGCAGGGCAGCCAGGGTGAGTACCCAGCACTGTGCCCCTTGCATCAACCCCCCTACCCACCACACAGGTGACCCCCCCCCCCCCCCCAGGGAGACGGTCCCACCCCCACACGGCTGCACCCACCCATGCCAGCCGCAATGGCCGGGTGCCTTGTGTACCGATGCCATCAGAGACCCATGCCCTGGGCTGCGTGCGTCAGACTGTCTGACGCTCTTGCTGTTTCTGTTCCTCCCCCACCAGCCCCCCCCTACACACAGGAGAAGTCCGCGCATAACCGCCGGGAGCGGGGGAAGACCGAGGGGGACCCCCAGGAATGCGTCCCCTCACCATGCCCAAGCAGAGGGCACTATTTCGGCATGCTGGTGGGCCGGAGAAGCGGGAGGTCGCCGATGTGGAGGTCGGAGGCTCGCCACCAGATTATACCGCCCTGCCTGGTTGCTGCCCTTCACAACACATGTGTGCCCAACCCCTTCACCCGTACCACCTCACCAGGGCAGCACGGTAGCACAGTGGATAGCACTGTGGCTTCACAGCTCCAGGGTCCCAGGTTCGATTCCCTGCTGGGTCGCTGTCTGTGTGGAGTCTGCATGTTCTCCCCATGTCTGGGTGGGTTTCCTCCGGGTGCTCCGGTTTCCACCCACAGTCCAAAGACGTGCAGGTTAGGTGGATTGGACATGCTAAATTGCCCTTAGTGTCCAAAAAGTTCAGAAGGGGTTATCGGGTGAAGGGGAAATAGGGTGGAAGTGAGGACTTAAGTGGGTCGGTGCAGACTAAATGGGCCGAATGGCCTTCTTATGCACTGTATGTTCCATGTAACCACCTCACACCTGTCCATCGGTCTGAACCATATATGCTGTCTTGTGTCTTGCAGGTCCAGCTGACAGTGCCAGGGCCGGTGGCCTTCAGCACCGATGGGAGGGCAGCCAGAACAACAAGCCTCTGCCCGAGACGAGCCACGACTCCAAGATCCAGGGGACAGACACACAGGGGACACACACACAGGGGACAGACACACAGGGGATAGACACACAGGGACAGGCACACAGGGGACAGACACACAGGGGACACACAGGGGACACACACACAGGGGACACACACACAGGGGACACACACACAGGGGACAGACACACAGGGACAGGCACACAGGGGACAGACACAGGGACACACACACAGGGGACAGACACACAGGGACAGGCACACAGGGGACAGACACACAGGGACAGACACACAGGGGACACACACACAGGGGACACACACACAGGGGACACACACACAGGGACAGACACACAGGGATAGACACACAGGGACAGACACACAGGGACAGACACACAGGGACAGACACACAGGGGGCAGGCACACAGGGACAGACACACAGGGGACAGACACACAGGGGACAGACACACAGGGACAGACACACAGGGGACAGACACACAGGGACAGACACACAGGGGACAGACACACACACAGGGACAGACACACACACAGGGACAGGCACACAGGGACACACACACAGGGACAGACACACAGGGGACAGACACATAGGGACAGACACACACACAGGGACAGACACAGGGGACACACACACAGGGGACAGACACACAGGGGACACACACACAGGGGACACACACACAGGGGACAGACACACAGGGGACAGACACACGGGGGACACACACACAGGGGACAGACACACAGGGGACACACACAGGGGACAGACACACAGGGGACAGACACACAGGGGACAGACACACAGGGACAGACACACAGACAGGGACAGGCACACAGGGGACACACACACAGGGGACACACACACAGGACAGACACACAGGGACAGACACACCGGGACAGACACACAGGGACAGACACACAGGGACAGACACACAGGGAGAGACACACAGGGGACACACACAGGGACACACACAGGGACGGACACACAGGGGACACACACACAGGGAACAGACACACAGGGACAGACACACAGGGACAGACACACAGGGGACAGACACACAGGGACAGACACACAGGAGAGAGACACACAGGGGACACACACACAGGGGACAGACACACAGGGGGACAGACACACAGGGGACAGACACACAGGGACAGACACACAGGGAGAGACACACAGGGGAACAACACAGGGGGACACACACACAGGGACACACCACAGGGGATAGACACACAGGGGACAGACACACAGGTGGACAGACACACAGGGGCACCACAACATGGGACACCACAGGGACACGCACACAGGGACACACACAGGGACAACCACACAGGGACAGACACACAGGGGACAAACACACAGGGACAAACCAACAGGGGACAGACACACAGGGGACAGACACACAGGGGACAGATCCACAGGGGGACAACACACAGGGACAGACACACAGGGGACAGACACACAGGGGACAGACACACAGGGAACAGATACACAGGGGACAGATACACAGGGGACACACACACATGGACAGACACACATGGACAGACACACAGGGACAGACACACAGGGACAGACACACACACAGGGACAGACACACAGGGACAGACACACAGGGGACACACACACAGGGGACAGACACACAGGGACACACACACAGGGGACACACACACAGGGGACAGACACACGGGACAGACCCACAGGGACAGACACCAGGGGACACACACACAGGGGACAGACACACGGGGACACACACACAGGGACAGACACACAGGGGACAGACACACAGGGGACAGATACACAGGGGACACACACACATGGACAGACACACATGGACAGACACACAGGGACAGACACACAGGGGACAGACACACAGGGGACAGACACACAGGGACAGACACACAGGGGACACACACACAGGGGACAGACACACAGGGGACACACACACAGGGGACAGACACACAGGGACAGACACACAGGGGACAGACACACAGGGGACACACACACAGGGGACACACACACAGGGACAGACACACAGAGGATAGACACACAGGGACAGACACACAGGGGACACACACACAGGGACAGACACACAGGGGACACACACACAGGGGACAGACACACAGGGGACAGATACACAGGGGACACACACACATGGACAGACACACAGGGACAGACACACAGGGACAGACACACAGGGGACAGACACACAGGGGACACACACACAGGGGACAGACACACAGGGACACACACACAGGGGACACACACACAGGGGACAGACACACAGGGGACACACACACAGGGGACAGACACACAGGGGACACACACAGGGACAGATACACAGGGGACAGACACACAGGGGACAGACACACAGGGGACAGACACACAGGGACAGACACACAGGGGACGGACACACAGGGACACACACAGGGACACACACAGGGACAGACACACAGGGACAGACACACAGGGGACAGACACACAGGGGACACACACAGGGGACACACACACAGGGACAGACACACAGGGACAGACACACAGGGACAGACACAGGGGACACACACACAGGGACAGACACACAGGGACAGATACACAGGGGACACACACACATGGACAGACACACAGGGACAGACACACAGGGACAGACACACAGGGGACAGACACACAGGGGACACACACACAGGGGACAGACACACAGGGGACACACACACAGGGGATAGACACACAGGGACAGACACAGGGGACACACACACAGGGGACAGACACAGGGGACACACACAGGACAGATACACAGGGGACAGACACACAGGGGACAGACACACAGGGGACACACACACAGGGGACAGACACACAGGGACAGACACACAGGGGACACACACACAGGGGACAGACACACAGGGACACACACACAGGGACAGACACACAGGGACACACACACAGGGCACACACACACAGGGACAGACACACCGGGACAGACACACAGGGGACAGACACCCAGAGGACAGACACACAGGGGACAGACACACAGGGGACAGACACACAGGGGACAGACTCACAGGGACAGACACACAGGGACAGACACACAGGGGACAGACACACAGGGGACAGACACACAGGGACAGACACACAGGGGACAGACACACAGGGGACAGACACACAGGGGACACACACACAGGGGACACACACACAGGGACAGACGCACAGGGACAGACACACAGGGGACACACACACAGGGACAGACACACAGGGGACAGACACACAGGGACAGACACACAGGGGACAGACACACAGGGACAGACACACAGGGGACAGACACACAGGGACAGACACACAGGGGACAGACACACAGGGGACACACACACAGGGACAGACACACAGGGGACAGACACACAGGGACAGACACACAGGGGACAGACACACAGGGGACACACACAGGGACAGACACACAGGGGACAGACACACAGGGGACAGACACAGGGACAGACACACAGGGGACAGACACACAGGGACACACACACAGGGACTGACACACAGGGGACAAACACACAGGGACAGACACACAGGGGACAGACACACAGGGGACAGACACACAGGGGACAGATACACAGGGGACAGACACACAGGGACAGACACACAGGGGACAGACACACAGGGGACAGACACACAGGGGACAGATACACAGGGGACACACACACAGGGGACAGACACACATGGACAGACACACATGGACAGACACACAGGGACAGACACACAGGGGACAGACACACACACAGAGACAGACACACAGGGACAGACACACAGGGGACACACACACAGGACACACACACACAGGGGACAGACACACAGGGGACACACACACAGGGGACACACACACAGGGGACAGACACACAGGGACAGACACACAGGGACAGACACACAGGGGACACACACACAGGGGACAGACACACAGGGGACACACACACAGGGACAGACACACAGGGGACAGACACACAGGGGACAGATACACAGGGGACACACACACATGGACAGACACACATGGACAGACACACAGGGACAGACACACAGGGGACAGACACACAGGGGACAGACACACAGGGGACACACACACAGGGACAGACACACAGGGGACACACACACAGGGGACAGACACACAGGGGACACACACACAGGGGACAGACACACAGGGACAGACACACAGGGGACAGACACACAGGGGACACACACACAGGGGACACACACACAGGGACAGACACACAGGGGACAGACACACAGGGACAGACACACAGGGGACACACACACAGGGGACAGACACACAGGGGACAGATACACAGGGGACACACACACATGGACAGACACACAGGGACAGACACACAGGGACAGACACACAGGGGACAGACACACAGGGGACACACACACAGGGGACAGACACACAGGGGACACACACACAGGGGACACACACACAGGGGACAGACACACAGGGGACACACACACAGGGGACACACACACAGGGACAGACACACAGGGACACACACACAGGGACAGACACACAGGGGACACACACACAGGGACAGATACACAGGGTACAGATACACAGGGGACAGACACACAGGGGGCAGACACACAGGGGACACACACACAGGGACAGATACACAGGGGACAGACACACAGGGGACACACACACAGGGGACAGACACACAGGGACAGACACACAGGGACACACACACAGGGACACACACACAGGGGACACACACACAGCACACCACGACACAGGAGACGCCGGACTTTGGGTCCGATGATGACACTAACCTTCCATCATTGCCATCTCCTGCACCCTCCACCATCACAGGGATTGTCACCTCGGTTGGGCAATTTCTTGGAGCGGCTTCTGGGAGACTAACTCCACAGCACACAGCCGCTCCGGTTCAGCAGGTGGAGGTAGGAGCAGCCGAGGCACCGGATGGTCGGAGGGCAGCCCTGCCCCAGCACCCAGCTGGCGCTGTCCCAGGTTGCTGTAATATCCACCCATAGTACAGGAGACCCAGGGACTAGACAACGGGATGACGGCCGGCTTCCAGCACCTGCAGACGCAGGTGGAGGAGTCCATCCGTGTCCAGGAGCAGGGATTGGTGCCAGTCATGCGTGCCACCCAGGCTGACACCGCACGGGTGGTATCCACGGTGTAGGAACTGGGGGGGACGGTGTCGAACATGGGTCAGGTTATGTAAGGCCTGGGGCATTCCGTGCAGGCGGGGGTGGTGGCCCAGGACAGGGATGCCCTCTCACAGGCAGCCATGTGCCAGAGCCACCTGGAGATTTCAGCGGCGTTCCTCAGCGTGGCCCAGTCACAGTCATGGCTGAGAGCATCGGTGCCATTGCCCAGGTGCTGGCCGGTGTCGCACAGAACCACAGGGAGGTGGCACAGTCCCAAACAGGGATGGCCCACTCCCTGTGCTCTATGGCTGCAATCATAAAGACCCTGGTCGAGGCCAGAGCGGACATCCAGGACTGGCAGTGCCAGGCGGCAGAGGGGCCTCAGCGACTGCCGCCACTCGCACCCCCGTCCCATGGAGAATCGTAGGGGCCATCGGGCACCCCGAGGGAGGAGGCGGGGATGGGGCCCGTGCTGGTGACTCCTGTAGGGGAGGTGCTGGAACACTGCAGCACCTCAGACTTCCCCCTCCCCTCCTTTCCCTGGTGTATCTGGTGGGCAGCGGGCAGAACAGTGTGGCACCATGCCAGGCGGATCGCCCGAGGAGCAGTCTGGCCCAACCAGGCCGGGCCACCCCAGGAAACGTACGCCAACGAGGACACGTCACAGCCCCCCTCCACTCCTGCTGTGCCGTCTGGGAACCACCGGGGCGCAGTGTTAGGGCCCGTAAGGCCAGAAAGTTAGACACCAGTTAAGGTGGCATGGGTGCAGGGCACAGTTTAGTTATGGGGCGAGTGCACAGACTGTATATATCTCTTCACATTAAACACCTGTTAACACTGTTGCAAGCTGCCTCTGTGCTCTGTCTGATGGGTGTGGGGGTGGGGCGGGCAGTGATGGCCACTGGGGGAAGAGGGGTAGTGGACGAGTGAGGCCCAGTGTGGACAGTGCAGCCCCCCCCCCCCCTCCCTCCCTCGACCATCCCATCACACTGTCCCCAGCTACTCGACAGGGCCATGTGAACAACTGGCCAGCTCGCATGCAGGGATCACCCAGGTAGGGGGGGTGCTACTGTGGGCATGAGTCAGATATTGTCTACTGGAGCACCGGAGATCATCGCTGAGCGGGTTGTCATCATCCTCCATCCCATGGACCAGACCCGCCATCACTGGCAACGAAGTGCCCCCAGCTCGTAGTGCTGCAGGTAGATATAACGGAGGGGGGGGGGGGGGGGGGGGGGCATGCGGGTGGTTCAGGTGAGGGTGTTCGGTGGTGGGGGAGGTGAGGGGGGTCGGTGGTGGGGAGGTGAGGGTGGTCGGTGGTGTGGGAGGTGAGGGTGGTCAGTGGTGGGGGAGATGAGGGTGGTCGGTGGTGGGGGAGGTGAGGGTGGTCGGTGATGGAGGAGGTGAGGGTGGTCGGTGGTGTTGGTGGTCAGTGGTGGGGGAGATGAGGGTGGTCGGTGGTGTGGGAGGTGAGGGTGGTCGGTGGTGGGGGAGGTGAGGGGGGTCGGTTCTGGGGGAGGTGAGGGTGGTCAGTGGTGGGGGAGATGAGGGTGGTCGGTGATGGGGAGGTGAGGGTGGTCGGTGGTGGGGGAGATGAGGGTGGTCGGTGATGGGGGAGGTGAGGGTGGTCGGTGGTGGGGGAGATGAGGGTGGTCGGTGGTGTTGGTGGTCAGTGGTGGGGGAGATGAGGGTGGTCGGTGGTGGAGGAGATGAGGGTGGTCAGTGGTGGGGGAGGTGAGGGTGGTCGGTGGTGTGGGAGGTGAGGGTGTTCGGTGGTGTGGGAGGTGAGGGGGGTCGGTGGTGGAGGAGATGAGGGTGGTCGGTGGTGGGGAGGTGAGGGTGTTCGGTGGTGTGGGAGGTGAGGGGGGTCGGTGGTGGAGGAGATGAGGGTGGTCAGTGGTGGGGGAGGTGAGGGGGGTCGGTGGTGGGGGAGGTGAGGGTGGTCGGTGGTGGAGGAGATGAGGGTTGTCGGTGGTGGGGGAGGTGAGGCTGGTGGGGGAGGTGAGGGTGGTCGGTGGTGGGGGAGGTGAGGGTGGTCGGTGGTGGGGGAGGTGAGGGTGGTCGGTGATGGGGGAGGTGAGGGTGGTCGGTGATGGGGGAGGTGAGGGTGGTCGGTGGTGGGGGAGGTGAGGGTGGTCGGTGATGGGGGAGGTGAGGGTGGTCGGTGATGGGGGAGGTGAGGGTGGTCGGTGATGGGGGAGGTGAGGGTGGTGGAGGAGATGAGGGTGGTCAGTGGTGGGGGAGGTGAGGGTGTTCGGTGGTGTGGGAGGCGACGGTGTTTAGGGGTGAAAGGGTGCGATATTGTGATGTCCATGCCCCTGCCTATCAGCCCCCCCCCCCCCACCCCTTCCAGTTGGTGTAACGTGCATCGACTAAAGCGCCCCGTGCTCGCTGGCCCTGCCAATGGCGTAGTGCGGCCTCCCGTTCATGGCCAGCCCCCATGTCCCGCCCATTCTCCCCCTCCCCCTCATCCTCCTTGTCTGGACAGACCTGCCCTTGCTCCTCCTCCTCCTCCAGCACATCCCCCCTCTGCTGGGCTATAGTGTGGAGGACGCAACAGACAACGACGATGCGGCCGACCCTCCTGGCCTCGTACTGGAGGGCCCCTCCAGAGCAGTCCAGGCACGGGAATCTCATCTTCAGCACCGAGAAGCACCTCTCCACCACAGCACCCAGAGAGACCTCTCCACCACACCCCTGGTCGCACAATGGGCCTCATTGTAGCGGGTCTCCGCTTTGCTCTGTGGCCTCCGTATAGGCGTCATCAGCCACGACAGCAACGGGTAACCCCCGTCGTCCAGCACCCAGCCCCGCAGCCGGGGGGGTATATCCCTCAAACATTCCGACTATCAATGATTGCACCAACACAAATGAGTCATGCATACTGCCTGGGTACTTGGCGCAGGTGTGCTGGATCCTCATCTGGTGGTCACAGGCCACCTGCACGGTCATGGAGTAAGACCCCTTCCTGTTCATGAACACTGCCCTGTTATCTGCCGGTGGCCGCATGGCGACGTGCACCCCATTGATTACCCCCTGGACCAGGGGCATCCTGGCAACAGCAGCGAGCCCCTCTGCCTGGGCATCCTGTTGGGTGCGGTCCACAGGGAACTGTATGTACCGTTCCGCAAGAGCATACAGTCAGTCACTGCACCGATGCCTGGGAGATGCCAGACAGATCCCCACTCAGCCATTGGAACGACCCCATCGCGTAGAAGTTCAGGAAGACCATCACCTTAATGGCCACCGGTAGCGGGTGTCCTCCCCCACTCCCACGCGGTGCCAGGTGTGCCATCATGTGGCAGATGTGCCGGACAGTCTCCCGGCTCATCCACAGTCTCCTCCTGCATGCCCGGTCCGGGAGTTCCTGGAACGACATGCAGCGCTGGTACATGCAGGGCGTCATCAGGCACCTCCTTGGCATCACCACTTCCACCTCCTCCTCCTCACCCCATTCCTCCTCCTGAAGCTTCTATCTATGACCCCCTCTGCCTCCCGAATGATCTGAAGTTCATCCAGCTCCAGCTCCAGTTCCCTAACACGGTTTTTGAGGAGCTGGAGTTGGGTGCACTTCCCACAGATGAAATCAGCAGGGACACTGACGGCGTCCCTCACCTCAAACATTCTGCAGGAGGAGCATTGTACTGCCTTCCTTGACATCACCTCTAGATTTAAAAAAAACAAGAAAAAGAAAGGAAGAGCTTACCTGATATTCCCTCAAACCCTGCTCCCACTGAAAGGTAAGCAAATTTAAAGGCACTTACTCACCTTCACGACAGGCCCCTGCTCCCGCTTCCCAACGACCATGGTTTTTTTTTGGTTAGAGGAGGAGGTAGGGGGGGAAACACTGACCAAGTATTTTGAGTTTAACTGTCACTTGACAACAGCCCCTCTACAAACCACCTTCAAATTAGGCTGACCGCACTGCACGTATGCAAATTTCCCCGGAACAGCCAATCAGTAGCTCTGCTCTGCTGCCCTCTGCTGGATGCTAGTCTTCACTCAAACTCCTCGGGTCTCCTTCGCAGGTACACCTTCAAATTAGGCTTATCGCACTGCACGTATGCAAATTTCCCCGGAACAGCCAATCGGTAGCTCATCTCTGCTGCCCTCTGCTGGGTATGTAAGGCTCGCACCATTCCGAACGTATGTGTGCCACAGGCAGTCAACAAAATGACTGTCTGCCGGTCATTCTCCATGATAACTCGCCAACATTGAGGGCATTTAAAAGTTTATTGGATAAGCATATGGATGATAAGGGCATAGTGTAGGTTAGATGGCCTTTAGTTTTTTTCCATGTCGGTGCAACATTGAGGGCCGAAGGGCCTGTACTGCGCTGTATCGTTCTATAGCGTTGGTCCTGAAAAGTAGCACATTTGCTCCGCAAACTGACTCCAGCCTTCCAACATGGCGTCAAATACGTCTAGTCATCCGAACAGAGGCATAATGAAAAGAGAAATCCAACCTTTATTCAACAGCGACCAGGAGGTGGCTTATCCGATAGTGTAACAGAATTGATAACTATCCAGTTTGACCCTCGTCGCCAGTTTTATAAAGCGAGGAAGGAGTCCACACTCAGTAGTTCAAAGAAACCTAGGGTTCATTTAGAATAACTATTGCATACATCACACAGTGATTTGGGATATTGTACCTCCAGCTGACAGACTGAGCCAAGCCTGTGGCAACACACGTGGCCCAGCTGCATCGGGGGAAGGTGGAAAAGCAATAGTACCCGGAGATTCAGTAAATAAGGGAGCGGACGTTTCTGTGGCCATGGACCTAACCCTGGGATGGTATGTTGCCTCTCTGGTGCCAGGGTAAAGGGTGTGACAGAGCAGCTACAGGACATTCTTATGGGGAGGATGCATCGCCAAAGATTGTCGTCCCCATTGGTACCGACGACATAGGTCGAATATGAGGTTCTGAAAGCAGATTTCAGAGAGTTAGGAAAGAGATTAAAAAGCAAGACTTCAAAGGCTCCGGATTATTCCCAAAGCCACATGCTGGCGAGTACAGAAATAGGGAGATAGAAAAAATGGGCAAGTGGTTGGAGAGATGGTGCAAAAGATTCCTGAGGCGTTGGGACCGGTTCTGGGCAGTTGGAACCAGTACCAGGCAGGTTACACCTTAACAGGACCGTGAACAATATCCTCGCTGGGAGATTTGCTCGTGCAGTCGGGATGGACTTAAATTAGTTTGGAGGTGGGTGGGATCCAGAGGGATAGGTTAGTGAAAGTAGAAAGCAGTGAAAGCAAACGGGATCGAGAAACAGAAAAATGTTACAAAGACAAAATGAAAGGCACACTATCTGAATGTACCCAGAATTCGCAACAAGGTAGATGAAGTAATGGCACAAGTAGAAGTAAACAGGTAGGATCTAATCGCCATTACTGAGATCGTGGATGCAGGGTGACCAAGGCTGAAAACTGAATGTTCGTGGGAATTAAACATTTAGAAAGGATGGACAAACAGGAAGAGGAGGTGGGGCAGTGCTGTTAATAAAGGATGTGAGAGAGGATTTTAGATAGAAGGTCAAGGTGTAAGATCTGTTTGGGTGGAGCTGACAAACAGCAGGGGCAGAAAGGCAGGGTTGTTTCCAGGCCATCAAGTAGTGGTGGTAATGAAATGAAAATCGCTTATTGTCACAAGTAGGCTTCAAATGAAGTTACTGTGAAAAGCCCCTAGTCGCCACATTCCGGAGCCTGTTCGGGGAGGCTGGTACGGGAATCGAACCGTACTGCTGGCCTGCCTTGGTCTGCTTTAAAAGCCAGCGATTTAGCCCAGTGTGCTAAACCTGCCCATAATGTAGGACGGCATAACTCAGAACATTGGAGGTGCATGGTAATAATAATAATAATCTTTATTAATGTCACAAGTAGACTTACATTAACACTGCAGTGAAGTTACTGTGAAAATCCCCTAGTCGCCACATTCCGGCGCCTGTTCGGGTACACTGAGGGAGAATTCAGAATGTCCAATTCATGTAACAAGCATGTCTTTCGGGACTTGTGGGAGGAAACCGGAGCCCCCGGAGGAAACCCACGCAGACACGGGGAGAACGCGACTCTGCACAGACAGTGACCCAAGCCGCGAATCGAACCTGGGACCCTGCCGCTGTGAAGCCACAGTGCTAACCAATGTGCTACCGTGCCACGTGACATGCCATGTAACAATTACATCCAGTAATTACAGAGGAATTCAATCCACACTGACGCTGTGAAAGATGAATTCCTGGAATCGATACAAGATGGTTTTCAAAAACAGTTTTCAAAAATTTAATTCAAGGGATGTGGGTGTAAAAACATTTTATTCTATTAACGGCGCGACAGAAATGCAAGTTGTTGTTGTTGTTGAGGGGCTGAATGCCACTGCCCTCGACAGAGCCTAGGACCCCTGAAAGGACAGAGGATGAGGGAGACAAATGTTGACAAGAACGACACCTTTATTGAAATAAATCTCAAAAGGTGATTGATACTGAATGAGCTTCTTCACCTTCCAGTTGGTGTTTCAAGGGAGCCACCTGGTGGCCTACTCTGTGAACAGCAAATCAGTTCAAATCAACTTTTACTCCTGGAGGACATGCATGGAGATGCTTTATCAGTTACATTTTAATAATGACCTGTCCACCAAGATTCAGATTGAAATAATGATTACCAGCACAGAGACACTTTGGGGAGTCATCTCCACCTTAAGACTGTTAATCACTGTCTTCCCTTATTCAGCACTCAAAATGAACGAAGAGATTTCCTAAATAATGATACAAAATAATTAAATCACAGTTATGCTGTGTCGTGAACACATGCACGAATAGATTTGGTAGAAACATAGAAAATAGGTGCAGGAGGCCATTCGGCCCTTCGAGCCTGCACCACCATTCAATATGATCATGGCTGATCATACAAATTCAGTATCCCACTCCCACTTTCTCTCCATACCCCTTGATGCGCAAGGGCCACGTCCAGCTCCCTCTTGAATATATCCAACAAACTGGCCCCCAACAGCTTTATGTGGTAGAGAATCCCACAAGTTCACAACTCTCTGAGAGAAGATGTTCTTCTTCATCTCAGTCCTGAATGGTTTACCCCTCATTCTTAGGCTGTGACCCCTAATTCTGGACTTCCCCAACATTGGGAACATTCTTCCCGCATCCAGCCTGTCCAGTCCCATCAGGATTTTATATGTTTCTATGACATCCCCTCTCATTCTTCTAAACTCCAGTCAGTACAAGCCCAGTCGATCCGGTCTTTCTCCATCTGTCAGTCCTGCCATCCCGGGAATTAGTCTGGGGAACCTTCGCTGGACACCCTCAATAGCAAGAATGTCCTTCCTCAAACTAGGAGACCAAACCTGCACACAATACTCAAGGTGTGGCCTCACCAAGGCCCTGTATAACTGCAGCAAGACATCCAAACTCCTACACTCAAATCCACTCGCTATGAGGGCCAGCATGCCATTAGCTTTCCTCACTGCCCGCTGTACCTGCATGCCAACCTTCAGTGACTGTTCCACCATCACACCCAGGTCTCGTTGCACTTCCCCTTTCCCTAAACTGCCACCATTCAGATAACAATCTGCCTTCCTGTTTTTGCCACCAAAGCGAATAACCTCACATTTACCCGCTTTATATTATTGCATTTGCCAAGTCACCCTGCAGTCTCTTAATATTTGTCACAAGTAGACTTACATTAACACTGCAATGAAGTTACTGTGAAAAGCCCCTAGTCGCCACATTCCGGCGCCTGTCCGGGTACACAGAGGGAGAATTCAGAATGTCCAAATTAGCTAACAGCACGTCTTTCAGGATTTGTGGGAGGATACCGGAGCACCCAGAGGAAACCCACACAGACACGGGGAGAACGTGCAGACTCCGCACAGACAGTGATCCAAGCCGGGAATCGAACCTGGGACCCTGGAGCTGTGAAGCAACAGTGCTAACCACTGTGATACCGTGCCGCCCTTTGCATCCTCCTCACAGCCACACTGCCACCCAGCTTAGTGCCATCCGCAAATTTGGAGATGCAATTTCTTTGTCCAAATCATTGATGAAAATTGTGAACAGCTGGGGTCTCAGAACTGAACCCTGCGGTACCCCACTGGTCACTGCCTGCCACTCTGAAAAGGACCCGTTTATTCCCACTCTCTGCATCCTGTATGCCGACCAGTTCTCTATCCACGTCAATACTTTACCCACAATACCATGAGCTTTAATTTTGTTCACTAATCTCTTGTGTGGAACCTTGTCAAAAGCCTTTTGAAAGTCCAGATACACAACATCCACTGGTTCACCCTTGTCCACTCTGCTGGTCACATCCTCAAAAAATTCCCAAAGATTTGTCAAGCATGATTTCCCTTTAGTGAATCCATGCTGACTTGGACCGATCCTGTCCCCACTTTCCAAACGCTCAGTTATTTCATCCTTAATAACTGACTCCAGCATTTTCCCCACCACCGATGTCAGAGGTTGGAATAAGAGCACAAGTTAGTCAGGTGTTTATGGCCCATTGAAACTCACACACCCCAAAGGTTCAGAGGTCAGCAGAACTCTCCAGCAAGGCCTTGTTGTTTACTGCCATTGAGTGGGAGCAGATTAAGCATCTGGGAATGTAGGGAAAGAGATAGGCAGGGATTCTCCATTAGCTGACGCTGAAATCGGGAAAGGCAATTGGGCGTAGAATTGTTTTGGACGCCAAAATCGCAGCACATGCCAATTTGACACCAAATCACAATGCTCCAGCATCTCGACAGTGACATCAATGCATTTCGGAACCCACGTACAGTGAACACCGTTTGCATATCATTAGCGGGTCCGACCCTGCCAAGACCCTCGGGACACATCGGCTCGGAGTCGCCGGTCGGTGCTGCGTGTGTCCGGCATTCTCTGGGGCCTCCGCGATTCTCCGCATCCGATGGGCCGAGATCGTTAAATCGGCGTCATGGCTGCTGAGGGAGAGAGAGGGAGTCTGGAAAGTGTCTAACATCGTCATAGTTTGCTGACAGTAGTGCCGCTGGCCGGGGGGCTTCTGTCAGGGCCAGTGGGAGTAGCGGAGGGTGGCCAGGAGGTGGGATGTGGTGTTGGGGTGGGCAGACACGGAACACCATTGCCGCAGCCGGCAAGGCAGCCATGCAGTTACGCACGTGGTTAACAGCCCACTTTGAACTTAGTGCCACGGGTCGTATGGGTCTCCCCCTCCACCCTGGGTGCCTTCTGACCTCAGACTGGCCTCAGCTGTATGGGCACGCTCCAGCGCAACCAGTGCCACCTTCTTGGCTGGGATAGTGTGTGTGGGGAGTGAAGCAGTCGCAGCTTGTCAGCCTCCCGAGTGTCAATCGCGAAGCCGGCGAATCACGCACCGGTTTTCAATAGAATCGATTGTGTTCCACGCAGCACCGGTCGGCTAGCCCCTTAATAGTAGCGGAATTAGTGTAGGTGCGCGCCAGTTTTTCTGATGTGAAAGTCCACGAATTCTGTGTTGGTGTCAACACAGAGCTGGAATCTCCGATCGCCGATATTGCATTCGGCGATCGGCTGGAGAATGCGTTTTTACGCTGGAATCAGGGGCGGTGCCGTTATTCTGATGCCGTTATTCGGTGCAGGTACAGCACCCAATGTTTGGTTGCAAGACCAGACGGATCCTGCGGACATAGCTGCAGAATTGGAGTATTCAGCCCTTAGTCTCAGAAACAGAGAATCCCGCCATAGACTCTCGTCAGGAGAAACCCCTGCTTCTGGTGAAAGGTTTAATGATAACCTATATGTAGACAAGTTTAGAAATTAAACAATGTACCAGCCTCCCTGGACAGGCGCCGGAATGTGGCGACTAGGAGCTTTTCACAATAACTTCATTGAAGCCTACTCGTGACAATAAGTGATTTTCATGTTCTGTGTATGGGGTTACTAGTGTATATAGTGGTGATCTGTGACTTGGCAGAGGACTGTTTCAGGGATCCCTCAGAGTCCTCTCTCTCCAGAATGCTGTATTTGAGATGGATGCTGATTCAGTGCGTTTCCAGCATGCATGAAGCTTGAATAAACGATCTTGACCTGTACCTGAGCCGCTGGTGGTTATTTTGTAGGAGTCCACCACAGCCCGTCTCTCTCACATACATCCTGTCATAAATATACTCTTATAAGCAATGCACTGAAGTGTCTCCTTTGGTTCTGATTGTAGATTAATGAAGCAGACTCCATGTGCTAATTGCGTTTTAATGGACGAGTTGAAGCTGCGAGGGTTGAGAATGTTTCCCCTGAGGACCTCTATTAATATCCTCGGACCGTGACAACCACAGCCCTTTCCACGTGTCAGTTATGAGCCCAGCCATTGGAGGGAGTTCCATTTGACTCTATTCTTGCTGGGACTTGGTGGTGACAAAATCAAGTTCAATGTTTCCATAGCTGGCTGATGGAGAAAGCATATTTGGCCAGGGTATATTTTTCATTCCTTGTTGGGTGGGGGGGGGGGGGGGGGGGGGGTCGTTTGGTGAGAGGGGATTTAGCTCAGTTGTGTGGATGGCTGGTTTGTGAGTGCTTACTAACAGCACGGGTCCAATTCCTGTACTGGCTGAGCTACTCCATGAAGGCTCTGCCTGCGCAACCTCGCCCCTGGCCCGAGATGTGGTGACCCTCACGTTAAATCAGCTTTTTCTCAAGAGGAAGAAGCAGCCTCTGCTCCACAGGGACTATGGCAACTTTCATTTATCGTTCCTGTTGGGTAATATTTGGATACCACATAGTCCAATAGATTCCAGTATCATAGCTAGACTACAATAGCTTGACCACATCTCCAAATATTCAGCATTACAGCAGGACTGTTAAGAGGAACCACACAGGGTAACCACTAAATTGCTGGCTTTTAAAGCAGACCACGCAGGCCAGCAGCACGGTTCGATTCCCGTACCAGCCTCCCCGGACAGGCGCCGGAATGTGGCGACTAGGGGCTTTTCACAGTAACTTCATTGAAGCCTACTCATGACAATAAGCCATTTTCATTTCATTCATTCATTATGCAGACACGAGCTTAAATCCAACATAGCAGCTAGGGAATTTAAATTCAGTTAATATGGTAGTATGTACATATGGAAACAATATCAGTCATGGTGACCAGAAAACTTCTGAATTGCCATTAAAAACCCATCTGGTTCACTCATGTCTTTTAGGGAAGGAAATCTGCCGTCCGGTTCCTGGCCTGGCCTACACGCGACTCCAGATCCACAGCAATGTGTTTTGCTTTTTACTGCCCTCTGATTTACCCTCGCAAGTGACTCAATTGTGTTCAAGAAAGGATCTCAGCACCATCTCAGAGGTAGTTAGGGATAGACACTAAATGTTGGCTTTGCCAGTGACACCCACAATGTGCAAATGAAAAAAACCCTTTCCTGCTGTGTGGGGTTTACCAACAGGGCTGGATAATGAATCTGACGGAGACGGTTGTGGCAAAGGTTGACTAAAGGTCATTCACTCTGTACTTTCGCCCAAGGTTTGCCTTTGCTTCTTGCAAGTTCAACCGTTGTTGAGGAAGTTGGATGTTCATGGAGCTACCTCCTGTTCACTGCCGTTTTCAATGGAATGTGAATGGTCGGAGTTACTCACTCTGTGTACCCTAACTGGCGTCAGAATGTGGCGACTAGGGGATTTTCAGAGTAACTTTGCTTTGGTCCACTCAGTGCCAGTTATATGGACAGTAAGCACACAGATGGCACCTGTGCTTTCAGCTTCACTATAATCTATTTGACAATGTGGCAGATTACCCAGATCTTTCCAGGCAAAAGAAACCGTGGGGGGCATGGTAGCAGTGGTTAGTACTGTTGCTTCACAGCACCAGGGTCCCAGGTTCGATTCCCAGCTTGGGCTACTGTCTGTGCGGAGTCTGCATGGGTTTCCTCCGGGTGCTCCGGTTTCCCCCCACAAGTCCCTAAAGATGTGCTGTTAGGTCATTTGGACATTCTGAATTCTCGCTCTGTGTACCCGAACAGGCGCCGGAATGTGGAGACTAGGAGCTTTTCACAGTAACTTCTCTGCAGTGTTAATGTCAGCCTACTTGTAACAATAAAGATTATTATAATAATCACACCATATTTTACATATCTGATGATGCTTCTAGTACACACTGAACCAGTTTTGTCTCCTGGCTTGACGGTGTCCAGGGTTTGAGGGATGTGGCAAATTTGCATTACTTTATGGCAGTAAATTTCTGCAGCTGCCAACCCATAGTGGCTTGTGGGTACCCAGTTTGCAGGTGGCTCAATGGATCCATTGTTGATCCCACTTAAAACATTGGCAGTGCCATACAGTAGTGAAAACAGCATGTAACCAGTGTAATGATGGGAAGCTTCACTGTCAGGGTTCTCTCGTTAAACTGAAGCAATGCACTCAAATACAATGAAGGCAATGAAAACATTGAATATATTCAAGAGGCGGCTGGATATAGCATTTGGGGGAAATCAGATCAAAGGCTATGGGGAGAAAGTAGGATTAGGCTATTGAGTTGGATGATCAGCCATGATCGTGATGAATGGCAGAGCAGACTCGAAGGGCCAAAAGACCTCCTCCTGCTCCTATCTTCTATGTACCATATGTAAGACTGTACGAACAGGCTATTCTGCCTCTCGAACCTGTTCTGTCATTCAGTGACTAATCTGCAACCAAACCCCACACACTTTCTCAAGGGCAATTAGGGATGGGCTATAAATGACCCAATCATAGAACATAGAACAGTACAGCACAGAACAGGCCCTTCGGCCCTCGATGTTGTGCCGAGCAATGATCACCCTACTCAAACCCACGTATCCACCCTATACCCGTAACCCAACAACCCCCCCCCCTTAACCTTACAATCAGTGACACCTGCATCCCATAAATGAATTTTAAAATGAACCTGCTTTTGTCCCATGTCTACCACAGTCTATGAGTTACAAAAACCCTTAATCTCAAGATTTAAAATGAATAAATGATCTTACACCAATTCCTGTTTTCAAAAGAGCTCCAAACATCTACCCATTTCCTAATTTCACTTTTACTCCTGAAAGGTCTAGCTCCAGTTAGAATAAGCTGCAGTTCCAGGCTCTCCAGCTAGCAGAACGTTAGGTTATCGGCTCCTCTTAATATCTTGACATGCTCAAGTCATCCTTTGTATATTCAAATTCCAGGGAATGCAATCTTAGTTTGTATCAATACAATCCTAGTGAAGCTTCATAATGAAACCCTTGTGGAATCATCCTAAATCCACACTGCACTATCTCGAAGGCCAGTATATCCTTCCTCACATGTGGTGCTCAGAAATGCTCCTAATCTTCCAGGTGTGGTCTGACCAGAGATTTATACAGCATTTACAAACATCTAATAGGCCACTCCAGCCTGCTCCATCATTCAATGAGATCATGGTTGTTCTGTTTGTAACCTCAATTCCACATTCCCACACACCCCCCCCAAAAACCTTTCTCAACACCTTGTTCATCAGCAATCAATCCATCTGACCATTATTCTCCTATTAACACATTCTATCTATCTTATTCTGCTATCTTACCTTAATGCCACAATCAGCACCTTCCATAGTCCTCCACACTGCCATTAAGTTACTCTGTCTCGTGTCCCACACATTTTTGTCCAATCTCTTCAAGCTCACACCTACCGCTGACCTTCTATTCTGCTCTATCCCCTCATACAGTACATAATCCAACACATTTCTCCCTCTCTGCAGCTCAAGTCATAGACTGGAAACGTTAACTACTTCTCTCTCCACAGATCCTGCCAGACTTGCTGAGTTTATCCAGCATTCTGTTTTTATTGCAGATTTCCAGCATCTGCAGTATTTTGCTTTTATCTCTCTCTACATTAAAAATATTCCGACTCTGCTTCTACCACCTTTTCAGCTCCACAATCCTGAGAAAACATTTCGCCTCATATCTGCTGTGATTGGGCGGCCCCTTATTTTTCAAGTTCTAGATTCTCCCACAAGAGTAAACATCCTCTCCACATCCACCCTGTTAATGCACCTCAAGATCTCACATGTTTCAGTCAAGTCTCCTCTTATTCTTCTAAACTCCAGCGGATACAAGCCCAGCCTGTTCAACCTTTCCTCACAAGGCAACCCACTGAAGTATGACTTCTACCAGCCTCTATCTGAGTCCTCTTGATGTAAATGCCAATATTCCATCAGTCCTATTGACCATCTCCTCCAGCCGACCATGACATTTTAATGATCTGTGTACCTGCATCCTTCAGTCTCTTTGGATCTCCAGTTTCTAGCTTTCCACCATCTTGGAAAATACCCGGTTTAATCTTTTTTCGGTCCAAAGTGGATGACCTCACATTTGCCTACATTGAAAACCATTTGCTAGTTTTTGCCCATTTACAATCTATCTTCAGGGCGTGCAAAGTCAAGGCTCTTTGTTGTGGAATAGAAAAGGATCAAAGACACACGAAGACCTGTGAACAGCTTCTTGTGTAGAACCATATACTGAGTCAGTACCCTTGCCATTCTTTTGGGAATGTGGAACTTGATATCACAAGGGAGTGGTTGCGGCAAATAACACGGGTGCATTTAAGACCAGCAGTAGGTCATACAGCCCCTCGAGCCTGCTCCAGCATTCAATAAGGTCAGATAATAAAAGCAGAATATCACGGAGGCTGGAAAACAGAAAATGCTGGATAAACTCAGCAGGCCTGGCCGCATCGGTGGAGGAGAAACAAGAGTTAACGTTTTGAGTCCCTCTGACTCGCCTTCGACTCCAAAGTTCCACCTAATCCCCATATTGCTTAGTGTCCAAAAAATTATCTATCACAGTCTTGAATATACTCAATGACTGATCAGCCATTTGAATGAAAATATTTATCTTGGTCTTAACTGGCATCAAGGGATATGGGGCGAACGCGGGAGTGTGGCAGTAATGTAGAGGATTAGCTATGATGATATTGAATGGCGCAGCAGGGTTTGAAGGGCCAAATGGCCTACTCCTGCCCCTCTTTTCTATGACCCCCCTTATCCACCCAGGAGAAGATGATGAGTACATGAGGGAGAAAGGGAGAGAGGAAAAGATAATAGGATGAGTGGGGTTGGGGAAAATGGTCTGTTGCTGTGCTGTAAATGTCTCAGATATTTAGAAAACAAGAACCTCACACCACACGAAAGGGACAAAGTAACTCTCTGCTGCCCAATAACTGGAACTTTATTTTTCACACACATTTTTATCCAACAATAAAAATGATGAAAATAATAAATAAAGCTGAACAATGCTGTTTCTAGGGTCTGAACCTGGAGCTAACAATGTGAGGAAGCTGCTTGCAGAGACTGTACAAGCCCAGAGACATACACAGGCTGTTACAACAGACTAATGGTGCTGCCTGCACTCCGCAGCTTCAAGGGTAGTTACTCTGCACTACAGCTGGAAGGTTAAGAGACTGCTGCCAGGTCAGACCAAGGAGCAACCATTCGCCAGGCTGCCTCAGTGGGCATGCGGTCTGCCTCTGCCTCGACCCTTTTGCGTGGCAGATGAATCCACAGTGGAGCGGGGGTTCTTGATGGTCTCATCGACAGACAGGATCAGGCAGGCAGCTTCCGAGGCAGCGGTGAGGGCATTGATCCGTACTATGGCAGGCTCCCAGACACAGGCTTCAAAATTATCTGCAATGTCTTCATTATTCACATCAACTCCATACCACATTCCGCCCTGTAAAAAACCAGAGAGATCAGAACAGCGCCTATTAAAACATCATCTCTGTCACACACACAGCCCCACCTCGACCACAGAGCCCTGCTCCCCATGATACACAGAGCCCCAACCCCAACCCCAGCCCCCTGTTCCCCATCACACAGCCCCAACCCCAGCCCCCTGCTCCCCATCACACAGAGCCCCAACCCCAGCCCCCTGTTCCCCATCACAGAGCCCCAACCCCAGCCCCCTGTTCCCCATCACAGAGCCCCAACCCCAGCCCCCTGTTCCCCATCACAGAGCCCCAACCCCAGCCCCCTGTTCCCCATCACACAGAGCCCCAACCCCAGCCCCCTGTTCCCCATCACACAGCCCCAACCCCAGCCCCCTGCTCCCCATCACAGAGCCCCAACCCCAGCCCCCTGTTCCCCATCACACAGCCCCAACCCCAGCCCCCTGTTCCCCATCACACAGAGCCCCAACCCCAGCCCCCTGTTCCCCATCACACAGCCCCAACCCCAGCCCCCTGTTCCCCATCACAGAGCCCCAACCCCAGCCCCCTGTTCCCCATCACACAGCCCCAACCCCAGCCCCCTGTTCCCCATCACACAGAGCCCCAACCCCAGCCCCAACCCCAGCCCCAACCCCAGCCCCCTGTTCCCCATCACAGAGCCCCAACCCCAGCCCCCTGTTCCCCATCACACAGCCCCAACCCCAGCCCCCTGCTCCCCATCACACAGAGCCCCAACCCCAGCCCCCTGTTCCCCATCACACAGCCCCAACCCCAGCCCCCTGTTCCCCATCACAGAGCCCCAACCCCAGCCCCCTGTTCCCCATCACACAGCCCCAACCCCAGCCCCCTGTTCCCCATCACACAGCCCCAACCCCAGCCCCCTGCTCCCCATCACAGAGCCCCAACCCCAGCCCCAACCCCAGCCCCCTGCTCCCCATCACAGAGCCCTAACCCCAGCCCCCTGCTCCCCATCACAGAGCCCTAACCCCAGCCCCCTGTTCCCCATCACACAGAGCCCCAACCCCAGCCCCCTGCTCCCCATCACACAGCCCCAACCCCAGCCCCCTGCTCCCCATCACACAGCCCCAACCCCAGCCCCCTGTTCCCCATCACACAGCCCCAACCCCAGCCCCCTGCTCCCCATCACAGAGCCCCAACCCCAGCCCCCTGCTCCCCATCACACAGCCCCAACCCCAGGCCCCTGCTCCCCATCACACAGCCCCAACCCCAGCCCCCTGTTCCCCATCACAGAGCCCCAACCCCAGCCCCCTGTTCCCCATCACACAGCCCCAACCCCAGCCCCCTGTTCCCCATCACACAGCCCCAACCCCAGCCCCCTGCTCCCCATCACTGAGCCCCAACCCCAGCCCCCTGCTCCCCATCACACAGCCCCAACCCCAGCCCCCTGCTCCCCATCACTGAGCCCCAACCCCAGCCCCCTGTTCCCCATCACACAGCCCCAACCCCAGCCCCCTGCTCCCCATCACACAGCCCCAACCCCAGCCCCCTGCTCCCCATCACAGAGCCCCAACCCCAGCCCCCTGCTCCCCATCACACAGCCCCAACCCCAGCCCCCTGTTCCCCATCACACAGCCCCAACCCCAGCCCCCTGTTCCCCATCACACAGCCCCAACCCCAGCCCCCTGTTCCCCATCACACAGCCCCAACCCCAGCCCCCTGCTCCCCATCACAGAGCCCCAACCCCAGCCCCCTGCTCCCCATCACACAGCCCCAACCCCAGCCCCCTGTTCCCCATCACACAGCCCCAACCCCAGCCCCCTGTTCCCCATCACACAGCCCCAACCCCAGCCCCCTGTTCCCCATCACACAGAGCCCCAGCCCCCTGCTCCCCATCACACAGCCCCAACCCCAGCCCCCTGCTCCCCATCACACAGCCCCAGCCCCAGCCCCCTGTTCCCCATCACACAGAGCCCCAGCCCCAGCCCCCTGTTCCCCATCACACAGAGCCCCAGCCCCAGCCCCCTGTTCCCCATCACACAGCCCCAACCCCAGCCCCCTGTTCCCCATCACACAGCCCCAACCCCAGCCCCCTGTTCCCCATCACACAGCCCCAACCCCAGCCCCCTGTTCCCCATCACACAGCCCCAACCCCAGCCCCCTGCTCCCCATCACACAGCCCCAACCCCAGCCCCCTGCTCCCCATCACACAGCCCCAACCCCAGCCCCCTCCTCCCCATCACACAGCCCCAACCCCAGCCCCCTGCTCCCCATCACACAGCCCCAACCCCAGCCCCCTGCTCCCCATCACACAGCCCCAACCCCAGCCCCCTGCTCCCCATCACAGAGCCCCAACCCCAGCCCCCTGTTCCCCATCACAGAGCCCCAACCCCAGCCCCAACCCCCTGTTCCCCATCACACAGCCCCAACCCCAGCCCCCTGTTCCCCATCACACAGCCCCAACCCCAGCCCCCTGTTCCCCATCACACAGCCCCAACCCCAGCCCCCTGCTCCCCAGCACACAGCCCCAACCCCAGCCCCCTGCTCCCCATCACACAGCCCCAACCCCAGCCCCCTGCTCCCCATCACACAGCCCCAACCCCAGCCCCCTGTTCCCCATCACACAGAGCCCCAACCCCAGCCCCCTGTTCCCCATCACACACAGCCCCAACCCCAGCCCCCTGCTCCCCATCACAGAGCCCCAACCCCAGCCCCCTGATCCCCATCACACAGCCCCAACCCCAGCCCCCTGCTCCCCATCACACAGCCCCAACCCCAGCCCCCTGCTCCCCATCACACAGAGCCCCAACCCCAGCCCCCTGCTCCCCATCACACAGCCCCAACCCCAGCCCCCTGTTCCCCATCACACAGCCCCAACCCCAACCCCCTGCTCCCCATCACACAGCCCCAACCCCAGCCCCCTGCTCCCCATCACACAGCCCCAACCCCAGCCCCCTGCTCCCCATCACAGAGCCCCAACCCCAGCCCCCTGTTCCCCATCACACAGCCCCAACCCCAACCCCAGCCCCCTGTTCCCCATCACACAGCCCCAACCCCAACCCCCTGTTCCCCATCACACAGCCCCAACCCCAGCCCCAACCCCAACCCCCTGTTCCCCATCACAGAGCCCCAACCCCAGCCCCCTGTTCCCCATCACACAGCCCCAACCCCAACCCCCTGTTCCCCATCACACAGAGCCCCAACCCCAACCCCCTGCTCCCCATCACACAGCCCCAACCCCAGCCCCCTGCTCCCCATCACAGAGCCCCAACCCCAGCCCCCTGCTCCCCATCACACAACCCCAACCCCAGCCCCCTGCTCCCCATCACACAGCCCCAACCCCAGCCCCCTGTTCCCCATCACACAGCCCCAACCCCAGCCCAGCCCCAACCCCAGCCCCCTGCTCCCCATCACACAGCCCCAACCCCAGCCCCCTGCTCCCCATCACACAGCCCCAACCCCAGCCCCCTGCTCCCCATCACACAGCCCCAACCCCAGCCCCCTGCTCCCCATCACACAGCCCCAACCCCAGCCCCCTGTTCCCCATCACAGAGCCCCAACCCCAGCCCCCTGCTCCCCATCACACAGCCCCAACCCCAGCCCCCTGTTCCCCATCACACAGAGCCCCAACCACAGCCCCCTGTTCCCCATCACAGAGCCCCAACCCCAGCCCCCTGCTCCCCATCACACAGAGCCCCAACCCCAGCCCCCTGCTCCCCATCACACAGAGCCCCAACCCCAGCCCCCTGTTCCCCATCACAGAGCCCCAACCCCAGCCCCCTGTTCCCCATCACACAGCCCCAACCCCAGCCCCCTGCTCCCCATCACACAGCCCCAACCCCAGCCCCCTGCTCCCCATCACACAGCCCCAACCCCAGCCCCCTGCTCCCCAGCACACAGCCCCAACCCCAACCCCCTGCTCCCCATCACACAGCCCCAACCCCAGCCCCCTGTTCCCCATCACACAGCCCCAACCCCAGCCCCCTGCTCCCCATCACAGAGCCCCAACCCCAGCCCCCTGCTCCCCATCACACAACCCCAACCCCAGCCCCCTGCTCCCCATCACACAGCCCCAACCCCAGCCCCCTGTTCCCCATCACACAGCCCCAACCCCAGCCCAGCCCCAACCCCAGCCCCCTGCTCCCCATCACACAGCCCCAACCCCAGCCCCCTGCTCCCCATCACACAGCCCCAACCCCAGCCCCCTGCTCCCCATCACACAGCCCCAACCCCAGCCCCCTGCTCCCCATCACACAGCCCCAACCCCAGCCCCCTGTTCCCCATCACAGAGCCCCAACCCCAGCCCCCTGCTCCCCATCACACAGCCCCAACCCCAGCCCCCTGTTCCCCATCACACAGCCCCAACCCCAGCCCCCTGCTCCCCATCACACAGCCCCAACCCCAGCCCCCTGTTCCCCATCACACAGAGCCCCAACCCCAGCCCCCTGTTCCCCATCACACAGCCCCAACCCCAGCCCCCTGTTCCCCATCACAGAGCCCCAACCCCAGCCCCCTGCTCCCCATCACACAGAGCCCCAACCCCAGCCCCCTGCTCCCCATCACACAGAGCCCCAACCCCAGCCCCCTGTTCCCCATCACAGAGCCCCAACCCCAACCCCCTGCTCCCCTTCACACAGCCCCAAACCCAGCCCCCTGTTCCCCATCACACAGCCCCAACCCCAGCCCCCTGTTCCCCATCACACAGAGCCCCAACCCCAGCCCCCTGTTCCCCATCACACAGCCCCAACCCCAGCCCCCTGTTCCCCATCACACAGAGCCCCAACCCCAGCCCCCTGTTCCCCATCACAGAGCCCCAACCCCAGCCCCCTGTTCCCCATCACACAGAGCCCCAACCCCAGCCCCCTGCTCCCCTTCACACAGCCCCAACCCCAGCCCCCTGTTCCCCATCACAGAGCCCCAACCCCAGCCCCCTGTTCCCCATCACAGAGCCCCAACCCCAACCCCAGCCCCCTGCTCCCCATCACACAGCCCCAACCCCAACCCCCTGCTCCCCATCACACAGCCCCAACCCCAGCCCCCTGCTCCCCATCACACAGCCCCAACCCCAGCCCCCTGTTCCCCATCACACAGCCCCAACCCCAGCCCCCTGCTCCCCATCACACAGCCCCAACCCCAGCCCCCTGTTCCCCATCACACAGAGCCCCAACCCCAGCCCCCTGTTCCCCATCACACAGGGGGCTGGGGTTGGGGCTGTGTGATGGGGAACAGGGGGCTGGGGTTGGGGCTGTGTGATGGGGAGCAGGGGGCTGGGGTTGGGGCTCTGTGATGGGGAACAGGGGGCTGGGGTTGGGGCTGTGTGATGGGGAGCAGGGGGCTGGGGTTGGGGTTGGGGCTCTGTGATGGGGAACAGGGGGCTGGGGTTGGGGCTCTGTGATGGGGAGCCCCCTGTTCCCCATCACACAGCCCCAACCCCAGCCCCCTGTTCCCCATCACACAGAGCCCCAACCCCAGCCCCCTGTTCCCCATCACAGAGCCCCAACCCCAGCCCCCTGTTCCCCATCACAGAGCCCCAACCCCAACCCCAGCCCCCTGCTCCCCATCACACAGCCCCAACCCCAACCCCCTGCTCCCCATCACACAGCCCCAACCCCAACCCCCTGCTCCCCATCACACAGCCCCAACCCCAGCCCCCTGTTCCCCATCACACAGCCCCAACCCCAACCCCAACCCCCTGCTCCCCATCACACAGCCCCAACCCCAACCCCCTGCTCCCCATCACACAGCCCCAACCCCAGCCCCCTGTTCCCCATCACACAGCCCCAACCCCAGCCCCCTGTTCCCCATCACACAGAGCCCCAACCCCAACCCCCTGCTCCCCATCACAGAGCCCCAACCCCAGCCCCCTGTTCCCCATCACACAGAGCCCCAACCCCAACCCCCTGTTCCCCATCACACAGCCCCAACCCCAGCCCCCCGCTCCCCATCACAGAGCCCCAACCCCCTGTTGCCCATCACACAGCCCCAACCCCAGCCCAGCCCCCTGTTCCCCATCACACAGCCCCAACCCCAGCCCCCTGTTCCCCATCACAGAGCCCCAACCCCAGCCCCCTGTTCCCCATCACACAGCCCCAACCCCAACCCCCTGCTCCCCATCACACAGCCCCAACCCCAGCCCCCTGCTCCCCATCACACAGCCCCAACCCCAGCCCCCTGCTCCCCATCACACAGCCCCAACCCCAGCCCCCTGTTCCCCATCACACAGAGCCCCAACCCCAGCCCCCCGCTCCCCATCACAGAGCCCCAACCCCAGCCCCCTGCTCCCCATCACACAGCCCCAACCCCAGCCCCCTGCTCCCCATCACACAGCCCCAACCCCAGCCCCAGCCCCCTGCTCCCCATCACACAGCCCCAACCCCAGCCCCAGCCCCCTGCTCCCCATCACACAGCCCCAACCCCAGCCCCCTGCTCCCCATCACACAGCCCCAACCCCAGCCCCCTGCTCCCCATCACACAGCCCCAACCCCAGCCCCCTGTTCCCCATCACACAGAGCCCCAACCCCAGCCCCAGCCCCCTGCTCCCCATCACACAGAGCCCCAACCCCAGCCCAGCCCCCTGTTCCCCATCACAGAGCCCCAACCCCAGCCCCCTGTTCCCCTGCTCCCCATCACACAGCCCCAGCCCCAGCCCCCTGCTCCCCATCACACAGAGCCCCAACCCCAGCCCAGACCCCTGTTCCCCATCACAGAGCCCCAACCCCAGCCCAGACCCCTGCTCCCCTCTCCCCATCACATAGAGCCCCACCTGAACTTGCCACGCCTTTGACCCAGAGCCCTGCACCCCAGTTTACCTCTCCTCACCCTAACCCCCAGGCCAGCAATGCAGAACCCCACTTTCTTCCGGCCCAGGTTGAGCTCCCCCATCTCAAATGGTTTAGCTTGTTAAGGTTCAATATTCATTCTGGTCCAAGACAAGCTTTATTAATGAAAGCACTGAGTACAGGAGTAAGAAGGTCATATTGAACTTGTGGAAGATACTAGCTAGGCTTCACCTGGCGTATTGTGTCCAATTCTGGGGCACTATGCTTGGGGAAGGTTATGAAAGCATTGGAGAGAGTACAGGAGATTCACAAGCATGATTCCAGGGATAAATAATTATAGCAATGGAGGACCGAAAGAGAGATTGTGTCTATTTTCCTCGAAGGAAATAAAGCTGCGAGGAGACTTGCTGGAGTCATTCAAGATCCTGAGGGGCATGGACAGGGTAAATAGTGAGAAACTGTTCCCACTCAAAGAACATCAAAAACTAGAGGGCATAGATTCAGAGTAATGGCCAATGGAGTAGAAGTGATGTGAGGAATTTTCTTTTCATCCAGAGGTTGGTTAGAATCTGGAACGAACTTCCTAAGTGGATAGGGGAGGCAGGTTTGATGAAAAGAGGGACTGTGCAAGGCTACAGGAATACGGTGGGGGTGGGATTTGGTAGGGTGCTCTTTCAGAGAGCCAGTGCCGACTCAATAGGTCGAATGGCCTCCTATTGCACAGTAAAGATTGAGAGATTCCGGGGGAAAAGGAAATGTTTGGGATAGGCAACAAGCAATCAATGGGAAATGGCAAGAATCTGAGAGAGGCACATGTAATGAAAATCGGGAATATTCAGTGACAGACTGTGCTGGAGTAACAGCCGTGTGGAGGAGGTGGCCAGAGAGCTCATCCTTACCTGAGCATGTTTGGCACGCAGCTTGTTGAGGATGTTTGTGGCGTCAAAGCCAGCATTGTCACATAGCTGTCGCGGGATTATCTCCAGGGCCTTGGCATACGCCCCAATCAGCAGCTGCTGTTTGCCCGGAATGGTTCTGGAATAATCTCGCAGGTATTTGGAGATTTCCATCTCAATAGCACCTCCACCAGCAACAACAGAGTCATTCTGCAAATACAAAGGAATTACTGATCAAACACCCGAGTATCCCAGCGCCAGGCTAAATACTTTTCTTGACTGCCGAGACTCATACGACCACAATGACAAGCAAGAAATGCCAACAGAATAATGCAACAATATGGGCCCACACCTCAGCATGGGGATTCACTGGATGAATATACCAGTCCCATATCAGCCTCCCCGAACAGGCGCCGGAATGTGGTGACTCGGGGCTTTTCACAGTAACTTCATTTGAAGCCTACTTGTGACAATAAGCGATTTTCATTTCTCTTACACCGGACTAATCCAGAGTGTCAGGCTAAGGCTCTGGGGACTTGGGTTAAAATAATTACACCAAAGCACGAATGGTACTTGAATTCAATGAATACAATCTGGAATTTAAAGCTCAGTGATGGGTGATCATGAAACTTTCTTATCGTAAAAAGAATGGACGGAATCTTCCCAAAAATGTTGACATAGAATTTACAATGCAGAAGGGGGCCATTCGGCCCATCGCGTCTGCGCCAACCTTTGGAAAGAGCACCCCATCTATCCCAGTAACCCAACCTAACCTTTTTGGACACTGAGTGCAATTTATCATGGCCAATCCACCTAACCTGCACATCTTTGGACTGTGGGAGGAAACCGGAGCACCCAGAGGAAACCCACGCAGACACGGGGAGAACGTGCAAACTCCGTACAGACAGTGACCCAAGCCGCGAATCGAAACTGGGACCCTGGAGCTGCGAAGCAACTGTGCTAACCACTGTGCTACCGTGCCACCCTAGTAATGTTGGCTCAGATGAGAAAACCAGTGTGAAGCTCACAGGCTTCATAGCCGGCTTTACCCGCCACATTGAACAAGACCGTGAATAACATCATCACCCCCTCCCCCACCCATGTGGCTCCCCAGAACGCTCGCTCCTGGCTCCTCTATACTTAACTCTGCGCCCCCAGCGTGGTTATCACCACTCAGTCGTGATTTGCGCAGGCACAACGTCATGCCGTCTAGGTGGGAGGATAAGGTGTGGGCAGACGTTACAGCGTCAAGGCTGGTAAGTACATGTCAATTTATTGAAATCTATCAAAATCAAGTTCACGCCCGTAAAGGTCAAGTCTAGAATTAGTGAAGTCCATTTTTATATTCAATTCATTTTTTCCAATTAAGGGGCAATTTAGTGTGGTCAATCCACCCAGCCTGCACATCTTTGGGTTGTGGGGGCGAAACCCACGCAAACACGGGGAGAATGTGCAAACTCCACACGGGCAATGACCCAGAGCCGGGTCACTCGGTGCCGTGAGGCAGCAGTACTAACCACTGCACCACCGTGCTGCCGTTAAGAATTAGTCATGAATGAGTTTTTTGATAGGTCATTCAGCCCCTCAAGCCTGCTCCGCCATTCAATAAGATCATGGCTGATATTCTGAATCAACTCCACTTTCCGTGCTATCCCTTTATCCCTTGAATCACGGAGTCCCAGAACTCTCATCAATCTCAGCCTTGAATATACTCAAGACAGAAGATTCCCACTTCCCAGGTGTTTCGGTTTGAAAATTTCAAAAGTTCTCAATCCTTGGAGTGCAGAAATGTCTTCTCACCTCAGTCCTAAACATTTGACCCATCCAGAGACTGGGAGCCCAGGTTCCAGATTCAGACACTCTCCAGCCAGGGAGATTCTCAGCATCAATCCTGTCAACTCCTCGAAGAATCATATACACTCCAATGAGATCACCTCTCATTATTTTAACTGCAGGACGTTTAGGTCCATTCTCCCTCAACTTTCTCACAGAAAACACTCTCACCCCAGGAATTATTAGTGAACTTTTGCTGCTCCAGTGCAAGACAAATATGCCCTTCCTTAAGTAAGCTCACATAAATTATAATAATAATAATCTTTCTTATTATCACAAGTAGGCTTACATTAACACTGCAATGAAGTTGCTGTAAAAAGCCCCTAGTCGCCACATTCCGGTGCCTGTTCGGGTACACAGAGGGAGAATTCAGAATGTCCACTTCACCCAACAACACGTCTTTCGGGACTTGTGGGAGGAAACCGGAGCACCCGGAGAAAACCCACGCAGACACGGGGAGAACGTGCAGACTCCGCAAAAGCCGGGACACAAACCTGGGACCCTGATGCTGTGAGCAACGTGCTAACCACTGTGCTACGGTGCTGCCATTCTGCTTACAGAAGATTAAGAGATCTGATAGAATTGTTCAAAACCATGAGGGGTCGAGACAGAGTAGTTAGAGAAAGGAAGAGTTGGGGAAGTGTCGACGACTTGAAGACACTGACGTACGGTGATTGCTAAATGGGACATTAAGAAATAAGGTCCCACCTGAACCAGAGGGGCACCAATATCCTGGGAGGGAAATTTGCGACAGCTGTTTGGGGGGGGGGAGGGGATGGGAAACTGATTTGTAGTCCAGGAGATAGCGTTGCTGGAGTTCAGGAAGTTGAGGATAGTGCAGTACTGAGGAAGGTACCAAGGTCACAAGAGTGGACCTGCAGGCAAGAAGGTGGTTTGAAGTGTGTCTACTTCAATGCGAGGAGCATCAGGAAGAAGGTTAGTGAGCTTGAAGCATGGATTGGTACCTGGGACTACGATGTTGTGGCCATTACGGAGACATGGATAGAACAGGGGCAGGAATGGTTGTTGGAAATTCCTGATAGGTGCGGTAGTCACAGGGTAGTTGTCATGGGTGACTTTAACTTTCCAAATATTGATTGGAACCACTATAATTCGAATAGTTTGGATGTTTTTATCCAGTGTGTGCAGGAGGGTTTCCTCACACAATATGTGGATAGACCGACAAGAGGCGGGGCAACATTGGATTTGGTACTGGGTAATGAACCGGGCCAAGTGTTAGATTTGGTTGTGGGAGAGCACTTTGCAGACAGTGACCACAATTCGGTGACTTTCACGATAGCAATGGAGAGGGATAGGAACATACGGCAGGGCAAGGTTTATAGCTGGGGGAAGGGTAATTACAATGTCATTAGGCAAGAATTGGGGAGCATAAGATGGAAACAGGAACTGTCAGGGATAGGCACAACTGAGATGTGGAGCTTGTTCAAGGAGCAACTACTGTGTGTCCTTCATATGTATGTCCCTGTCAGGCAGGGAGAAATGGTCGAGTGAGGGGACCATGGTTTACAAAAGAGGTTGAATGTCTTGTCAAGAGGAAGAAGGGGGCTTATGTAAAGATCTGAAAACAAGGTTCAGTTAGGGCACTTGTGGGATACAAGAAAGCTAGGAAGGAGCTCAAGAAAGGGCTTCGGAGAGCTAGGAGGGGGCATGAGAAGTCCTTGGCGGGTAGAATCAAGGAAAACCCCAAGGCTTTTTACACTTATGTGAGGAACGAAAGAATGACCAAGGTGAAGTTAGGGCCGGTCAAGAACAGTAGTGGGAACGTGTGCATGGAGTCTGAAGATATAGGAGAGACCCTAAATGAATACTTTTCTTCAGTGTTCACAAAGGAGAGGAGCCATGTTGTTGAGGAGGATAGTGCGATACGGGCTGGTAGGCTGGAGAAGGTAGATATTCGGAAGGAAGATGCGTTGGAAATTTTGAGAAGCCAGAGGATAGACAAGTCCTCTGGGCCTGATGGGATATATCCTAGGATTCTTGGGAGGCGAGGGATGAGATTGCAGAGCCTTTGGCTTTGATCTTGATGTCCTCACTGTCTACAGGAATAGTGCCAGAAGACTGGAAAGAGGCAAATGTTGTCCCCTTGTTCAAGAAAGGGAATAGGTATAACCCTGGGACTTATAGGCCAGTTAGTCTCACTTCGGTCACAGGTAAATTATTGGAAAGGATCCTGAGGGATAGGATTTATGATCATTTGGAAAGATACAGCTTAATCCAGGATAGTCAGCACGGATTTGTGAGGGGTGAAGTCTTGCCTCACAAGTTTGATTGTACTCTTTGAGGAGGTTACTGAGTACATAGATGAAGGTAGAGCAGTTGATGTTGTATACATGGATTTTAGTAAGGCGCCCCACGGTCGGCTCATGCAGAAAGTAAGGAGGCATGGCATAGTGGGAAATTTGGCCGATTGAATCAGTAACTGGCTATCACATAGAAGACAGAGGGCGGTGGTAAATTGTAAATTTTCATCCTGGAGCCCAGTCACCAGTGGTGTACCATAGGGATCAGTGCTGGGTCCTCTGCTATTTGTGATTTTTATCAATGACACGGATGATGGAGTGGAAGGTTGGGTTAGTTGGGAAGCATTGGAAAGGGTGAAAAGGAGATTTACCAGGATGCTGCCTGGATTGGAGGGTAGGTCTTATGAGGAAAGGTTGAGGGAGCTAGGGCTTTTCTCATTGGAGCGAAGGAGGCTGAGAGGAGACTTAATTGAGGTGTATAAGATGATGAACTTAGCATAACAACTAGGAGGAGTAGGCCATCTGGCCCCTCGAGCCTGCTCCGCCATTCAATGAGATTATGGCTGATCTTTTGTGGACTCAGCTCCACTTTCTGGCCCGAACACCATAACCCTTAATCCCTCGATTCTTCAAAAAACTATCGATCTTCATCTTAAAAATATTTAATGAAGGAGCCTCAACTGCTTCACTGGGCAAGGAATTCCATAGATTCACAACCCTTTGGGTGAAGAAGTTCCTCCTAAACTCAGTCCTAAATCTACTTCCCCTTATTTTGAGGCTATGTCCCCTAGTTCTGCTTTCACCCGCCAGTGGGAACAACCTGCCCGCATCTATCCTATCTATTCCCTTCATAATTTTATATATTTCTATAAGATCCCCCCTCATCCTTCTAAATTCCAACGAGTACAGTCCCAGTCTACTCAGCCTCTCCTCGTAATCCAACCCCTTCAGCTCTGGGATTAACCTAGTGAATCTCCTCTGCACACCCTCCAGTGCCAGTACGTCCTTTCTCAGGTAAGGAGACCAAAACTGAACACAATACTCCAGGTGTGGCCGCACTAACACCTTATACAATTGCAGCATAACCTCCCTAGTCTTAAACTCCATCCCTCTGGCAATGAAGCACAAAATTCCATTTGCCTTTTTAATGACCTGTTGCACCTGTAAACCAAATTTTTGCGACTTATGCACTAGCACACCCAGGGCTCTCTGCACAGCAGCATGTTTAATATTTAATCATTTAAATAATAATCCCTTTTGCTGTTATTCCTACCAAAATGGATAACCTCACATTTGTCAACATTGTATTCCATCTGCCAGACCCTAGCCCATTCACTTAACCTATCCAAATCCCTCTGCAGACTTCCAGTATCCTCTGTACTTTTTGCTTGAGAGGGATAGAGTGGACATTCAGCGACTTTTTCCTCAGGTGGATGTAGCTGTTACAAGGGGGCATAACTATAAGGTTCGGGGTGGGAGATATAGGAGGGATGTCAGAGGTAGGTTCTTTACTCAAGAGTGGTTGGGGCGTGGAACGCACTCCCAGCAATGGTAATGGAGTCGGACACTTTAGGAACTTTCAAACGGTTATTGGATCGGCATAGGGAGGGCACTAGAATGATTGGGAGTCGGTTGATTTGATCTTAGTTTCAGACTACTTCGGCACAACATCGTGGGCCGAAGGACCTGTACTGTGCTGTACAGTTCTATGTTCTACACTGTCTATTAGATTGGAAGACAGCGAACTTCATATTCAAAAAAAAGGAGACAGAAAGCAGATAAACTACAGGCCAGTTAGCTTAACATCTGTCGACGGTAAAAGGTTAGAAGTTATTATTAAAGAAGCTATAGCCGGGCACTTGGATAGGTTCACTGTAATATAGCAGAGTCAACATGGTTTTGTGAAAGAGACAACTTGTTGGTTATCCTTTGAGGAAGTAACATGTGCTGTGGATAAAGGGTAACCGGTGGATGCATTGTACTTTGATTTCCAGGAGGCATTTGATAAAACAAACATCAGAGGTTAATGCCAAAAATAAAAGTTCATGTTTGGGGGGGGGGGGGTAACACATTGGCATGGATAGAAGATTGGCTGGCTAACAGGAAGCAGAGTAGGCATAAATGGGTCTTTTTGATGCAACGAGTGGTGTGCCACAGAGATCAGTGCTTGGACTTCAACTGATTCCTATTTATATAAATGACTTGGATGAAGTGATGGATGGGATGGTTGCTAAATTTGATGATGACACAAAGATAGGTAGGAAAGTAAGTTGCGAAGAGGAAATAAGGAGGCTACAAAGGGACAGAGATAGGTTAAATGAGTGGGCAAAAGTCTGGCAAATGGAGTATAATGTGCAAAAATGTGAAATTGTCCATTTTGATTGGAAGAATAAAAGTGAAGCTTATTATCTAAATGGTGAGAGATTGCAGAGTTCTGTGATGCAGAGGGATCTGAGTGTCCTAATACATGAATCACTAAAGACTAGCATGTAGGTACAGCAAATAATTAGGAAAGCTAATAGGATGCCATCATTTACTGCGAGGGGAATAGAATACAAAAGTAGGGAGGTTATGCTTCAGTTATACAGAGCATTAGTGAGACCAGAGAATAGCGGGAGAGCCCCTAAACGGGGTTTATGCCGAGAGCCAAACGGAACGCAAAGTTCTCGGCCTGTGGCAGTGGACAATCTGGTTCAGTCCCAAATGAGTATTTAAACTTATTTAAATATGCATTTCTGGGTTTTAGCCGGAGTTTCCCAGCTTCTGGGATTCACCACCTCCGAAGTGTGAGGCCAGCAGGAATCACTACTGGTTTCCATCAACTGAGACCGGATGTAATGGGGGGGGCGCACAAAAGAGAGTTGCTCGGAGGTCACTGGAGCCCCCACATGGTCGGGGGCGTGACAGGGCACCGCCAAGGGGCAGGGCTTTGGTCTCCTTATTTAAGAAAGGATGTAGAGGCATCAGAAGCAAATCAGAGAGGATTTATCAACCAGACTAACAGCTGAAATGGGTGGATTGTTTTGTGAGGAAAGGTTGGAAAGGCTAGGCTTGTATCCACTGGAGTTTAGAAATGTTAGAGGCTTGATTGAAACATATAAAATCTTGAAGGACATCGATGTGGAGCAGATGTTTCCTCTTGTGGGAAAATCTATAATGAGGGGTCACTGATTAAAAAAACAAGGGGTTGGCCATTTAACATGTAGACAAGGTAAAGAAATTTCGAGTCTTTGGAACTCTTTTCATGAAAAGGCGGTGGAACCAGTCTGAATATTTTAATGGCAGAGCTGGATAGATTCTTGGTAAGCAAGCGGGTGATAGGTTATTGGGGGTGGTGGGTTGTAGATGCGAGGTTACTACCTCACATCTACTATCATGGCTCAACTAGCCATGATATTATCAAATGGTGGAGCATGCTCAAGGGGCCGAATGGCCTACTCCTGCTCCTCTTTCATATGTTCATAAATACTTCTGACAAAGCGAGCGATTAGCATTTGGAACATACTGCCTACTGCCTGACAATGTGGTGAAAGCAGATACATTTGGGGCTTCCAAAGGGGATTTGAAAAAGAGACTGAAGAGAAAAAAATTGTAGGGAATGGGACTTGCTGAATAGCTCTTTCAGAGGCTAACATGGACACTTCAGGTCAATGGTCTCTTTCTACTCTGGAACCACTATATGATTTCTAATGGGACTAGGGTAAATTCTTGACAGGAAAAACAATTTTAGCACTATACAGTATACAAATGGAGGCATCGTGCCGAGCGCAGCACTACATGGTAAAGAAAAGGGCAATGGGGCTAACTAGATTTCTTTCCCAAAAAGCTGGAGCAGAACGATGGGCTGAATGGCCTTCCTTTGTTTGACAGCGTTCTATGACTGGATTTGAGCATGTAAAAGAAAGACACATTCAAGAAAGGAAGCAGCAAGCTTGCAGAGAACTGAGCTTAATTAAAAATTCAACTCAACGCGCCAATCTTCACTGCACACTCAGTCTGGAATGTTCTCATATGGGCACACACCAAATAAGTTTCTCACTCAGTGTTTTTATAGAAATCTAGACTCTACACTGCTGAATATGCACCTGACACAATGTGCACATGCTCTGGAGACTGTCCTAGATTCAGTCAGTCACTTGCATTATCATGGGTGTTAGAGCTGGCCCTGATGTATCACCAGTCTTAAGTAAAAACAGAAAATACTGGATAAATTCAGGTGGTCTGTGGAGAGAGAGAGAGACAACTTTTCGACTCCACTGACCCTTCTCGAGGTGAAGAGGGATAGAAATGTGATTAACTGGAGCGGGGGAATGGGAAGAAGTGATAGTCGTAAGTCAAAATGGCTGTTAACGGTGCCATTAGAGACTGGTGTTAATAATGGCAACGGTAGGATAGCAGAATGTATTAATAGGACAACTGTTCTTACATCCACAGGTCAGTCGCCTTGTAGCTCCAGCTTATCACTGACTTTCCACCCCCCCCCCCCCACATGCTCCCAGTATATAATTAATAAGATTTCTATCCCTCTTCAGTTCTGTAGAATGGTCAAATGGACTCGAAACACTGTTTCTCTCTCCACAGATGCTCTCCGATCTGCTGAGTTTATCCAGCATTTTCTGTTCTTATTTCAGATTTCCGGCAATATTTTGCAATTATTGCCTTATAATTTGGTATGTTAATTTGTCTGTTGTGCATTTGCTGCTTTATTTAACCTGCACGAAATCTCTGGACTTACTCACAGTACTCAAGCCTGAATTTAGGAGGGCTCAGTGGCTCAACTCCCACACCCTCACAACAGCTCATTTCCTCACCTTGATGGCCCGTCGAACGATCATTATTGCATCATGAAGGGAACGCTCAGTCTCTTCCATAAACTGCTCTGAACCTCCTCGGAGAATGATCGTACAGGTCTTGGCTTTGGGGCACCCAGTGAAGAAGTTGTATCTGGAGAGCGGATAAAAGAAAAGGTCACAATTCTGTTGCCGACTCAATGAACATTTAATGGAACAAGAGGAAGTAGGTGAGGTTCTTAATGAGTATTTCGCATCAGTATTCACAAATGAGAGGGACACGTTGATTGGTGGTGTCCCAGAGGGATGTGTAAACACTTTAGAACAGGTCGTTATTACAAGGGAGGAAGTGTTAGGTGTGTTAAAAAGCATTACGGTAGACAAATCCCCAGGGCCAGATGGCATCTATCCCAGATTACTGAGGGAGGCAAGAGATGAAATCGCTGGGCCTCTGACAGAAATCTCTGTGTCCTCGTTGGCCACATGTGAGATCCCGGAGGATTGGAGGATAGCCAATGTTGTACCGTTATTTAAGAAGGGGTGAAAGGATAATCCGGGTAATTATAGGCCAGTGAGCCTGACTTTAGTAATAGTGAAACTGTTGAAGATTCTCAGAGATAGGATCTATGCACATCTGGAAGTGAATGGTCTTATTAGCGACAGACAGCAAGGATTTGTATGAGGGAGGTCATGTCTGGTCCTGGTCTGGAGGGTGTTAGTTATGTGGAGAGGCTAGAGGCTGAATAGACTCGGACTGTTTTCATTAGAAAGACAGAGGTTGAGGGTCTACAAGATTATGATTGGCATGGATAAAGTGGATGGGCAGGCACTCTTTCCCAGGGTGGAGGGGTCAGTCATCAGGGGGCATAGGTTTAAGGTCTGTGGGACAAGGTTTAGAGGAGATGCGAGAGGCAGTTTTTTTTTACACAGAGGGTGGTGAGTACATGGAACACATTGCCTGGGGAGGTTGTGCAAGCAGATACATTAACGGCATTCAAAAGGCATCTTGACAATCACATGGATAGGATGGGTATAGAGGGATTTGGCACAAGGAAGTGCTGAGGGTTTTGGCAACGGTTGTTATCATGACCGGTACAGGTTTGGAGTGCCGAAGGGCCTGTTCCTGTGTTGCATTGTTCTTTGAAAGGGTAACACAGTAGTACAGTGGTTAGCACTGTTGCGTCACAGTTCCAGGGTCTCGGGTTCGATTCCCAGCATGGGTCACTGTCTGCGTGGAGTCTGCACGTTCTCCCCGTGTCTGCGTGGGTTTCCTCCGGGTGCTCCGGTTTCCTCCCACAGGTTCCGAAAGACGTGCCGTTAGGTAATTTGGACATTCTGAATTCTCCCTCTGTGTACCTGAAGAGGCGCCGAAATGTGGCGACTCGGGGCTTTTCACAGTAACTTCATTGCAGTGTTAATGTAAGCCTACTTGTGACAATAAAGATAACAGTCACTGGCTGAAAGCTTCAAAACCATCTTTCTGAATATAGAACATAGAACAGTACAGCACAGAACAGGCCCTTCGGCCCTTTATGTTGTGCCGAGCAATGATCACCCCACTCAAACCCACGTATCCACCCTATACCCGTAACCCAACAACTCCCCCCCTTACCTTACTATTAGGACACTACGGGCAATTTAGCCTGGCCAATCCACCTAACCCGCACATCTTTGGACGGTGGGAGGAAACCGGAGCACCCGGAAGAAACCCACGCACACACGGGGAGGACGTGCAGACTCCGCACAGACAGTGACCCAGCCGGGAATCGAACCTGGGACCCTGGAGCTGTGAAGCATTTATGAAGGCTGCAGGGAGGCAAGAGATGAAATCGCTGGGCCTCTGACAGAAATCTGTGTCCTCGCTGGCCACATGTGAGATCCCGGAGGATTGGAGGATAGCCAATGTTGTACCGTTATTTAAGAAAGTGAGGAATGCTCATGCTGGTGAAAGAATAATCAAATTACAGCATGGCTCTGTGCTGTTAACCCACATTTACTGAAAACTTGGCTGAGACCATACAGAATATCAAATGGCAGAGCACATTAAAAAAGCTGAACAGCCTATGCCCCATGTTCCTGGATCACGTTAAGTTAGGAGCCCGCGCTGTTTAACACGAAGAAACCCTCACTCCACCTGTCTGGAATGGATACTATCTCCAGCCCAAGCGGCCAACTGTTTAGGCATTCCTCCATTGTCACAATCCTGTAAGGAGACACTCTCAGACCATCCCATTTTTCATATTGCTGGATAGAGGTCCAAGTGTAAGTAGTACCCTGTCCATAACTGTTTTCAAATGCTACCTCAATTCAGTACTCAAACCTACCCTCCTAAATACCCTCCCCATTGTTCTAAGATTATGCCGGCCACCCAGATATGGGCAGCACGGTGGCTCAGTGATTAGCACTGCTGCCTCACAGCTCCAGGGACCCGGGTTAAATTCCAGCCTCGAGTGACTGTATCTGTAGAGTTTGCATGTTCTCCCCGAATCTGTGAGAGGTTCCTCGGTTTTCTCCTACAGTCCAAAGATATGCAGGTTAGTTGGAGTTACAGGAATAGGGTGGGGGAGTGGGCCAAGGTAAGGTGTTATTTAAGGCGGCACGGTGGTGCAGTGGTTAGCACTGCTGCCTCAAGGTGCCGAGGACCCAGGATCGATCCCGTCCCGGGTCACTGCCGGGTGGAGTTTGCACATTCTCCCCGTGTCTGTGTGGGTCTCACCCCCACAACCCAAAAATGTGCAGGATAGGTGGATTGGTCATGCTAAATTGCCCCTTAATTGGGAAAAAGAAAGCTGAGGGGAGACCTGATTGAGGTGTATAAGATTATGAGGGGTATGGACCGGGTGGATAGGTAGAAGCTGTTCCCCTAGTTGAAGGATCAATACAGAGGTGGCATAATTTTAAAGTGAAAGGCAGGATGTTTAGCGGGGAATTTGAGGAAAAGGGTGTTGGGAATCAGGAATGCACAGCCTGGGATGGTATTAGAGGCAGGAAACTTCACAACCTTTAAAAAGTACTTGGATGAGTACTTGAAGTGTCATAACATCCAAGGCTATGGGCCAAGTGCTGGAAAGTAGGGTTAGTGTTGTTTTATCAATGCAGACTTGACGGGCCGAAGGGACTCTTCTGTACTGTATGACTCTGACCCACTTCATCCAGCATTAGTGCTTTCATTTATCTCAGTGAATAACTGATGTACATTACATGCAACACATGCTATCGATGCCTACCTGCTACCGACATCGGTTATATTCTTTGTTGGGTCTGTACATTAACACCAGAATATAGAAATACTATTGATCATATTCTAATACATGTTAAACTGGCTAAGTGATGCAAATATCAACAAGAGCAGATTCCAGTTATAAAACTGGTAGATAGAGCACCTAGTATCAGTTATACCTTTCACTTCCAACCTGGGCCTCCTCAAAAAGTGCACATAGTCCCAACACATCAGCCGTCAAGGCGTTAACACTAGTCTGAATGGAACCACCACAGGCCTGAAAGACAAGAAAGGCAAAAACATAGAAATGATCGCAAAGAACTAACACCCATACCTGTTCAATTAAAATCTGTGGGAGATCGTAGTGTAGGGATAATATTATTGGACTAGGAATCAAAAGGCCCAGACTAATGCTCTCAGGACTTGGGCTCAAATCCCACCATGGCAGCTGGTGGAATTTATATTAAATAATAATAACAATAATTGTCACAAGTAGGCTTCAATGAAACTACTATGAAAAGCCCCTAGTCGCCACATTCCGGCGCCTGTTTGGGGAGGCCGGTACGGGAAATTAATAAAAAGTCAGGAATTAAAAACTAGTCTCATTAATGGTTACCACAAAACTATAATCCATTGTTATAAAAGCCTACCTGGGGAGGCACGGTGGCACAGTGGGTTAGCACTGTGGCCTCACGGCACCGAGGTCCCAGGTTCGATCCCGGCTCTGGGTCACTGTCCGTGTGGAGTTTGCACATTCTCCCCGTGCTTGTGGGGGTTTCACCCCCACAACCCATAAATGTGCAGGGTAGGTGGATTGAACAAGCTAAATTGCCCCTCAATTTCTCTAAATTTATACCAAAAAAAATAAATAAAAGCCCACCTGGTTCACTAATGTCCTTTAGGGAAGGAAATCTGCTGTCTGGCCTACATGTGACTCCAGACCCACAGCAATGTGGATACTCTCTGAAATGGCCTAGCAAGCCACTCAATCCAAACGCAATTAGCAATGGGCAACAGATAGATGCCATGCTAGCCATGCCCATATCCAACGAAAGAATTAAACAAACGGCCAGCCTTATTACACATCCATATACAACCTTCATACCTCCTGGATTCTGACCGATTTAATCTTACCTTGATGTCAACATGTATGTTATTATGTGAAATAAAATAGGACTTTACAAATGCCACTGCATTTCCTGCCCCAGGGTAGCTGACCAGCATCTACTTGTCCGCTAGGACAAAGGACCTTGCAACCCCCCTTTCAAGTCTTCATTGTTGGAACATTTAGCCACCACGGGAACTCAGACCTTTGTCAAAGCCACTGTGAAGAGGTGGGAGGCAGGCGGCACAAACCTCTAGCTGATGGAACCAATTATATTGCCTTGCCAGACAGCAAACCCAGTCATTTGTGTTGGGGCAGCATGGTGGCAGAGGTTAGCAATGCTGCCTCACGGCGCCGAGGTCCCAGGTTTGATCCCGGCTCTACGTTACTGTCCATGTGGAGTTTGCACATTCTCCCCGTGTTTGCGTGGGTTTCGCCCCCACAACCCAAAACCTAAATTGCCGCTTAATTGGAAAAAATAAATTGGGTACTCCAAATTTATATTTTTAAAAACATTTTTTATCATTTGTGAGCAGCAACAAAGGGGCTCTGCCCCGATTGACTACCTGGCTCCAACTACACGGTTTCTACTGGAAATTCTGTACAATCATCTACAAGACTGATTCATTTCCATGTGCCTATCACAACATGGATGGAAGTCAACTCGACTAGAAAAGTGAATTACACATCATCAAGTTTCCAGCCTGTCAACTGCTGTGAAGGAATACTCCAGTGACTATGATTCTGGACATATGTGAAACAATAGTTCTTGCTCATCCCTAATGGCCGAGGAGGACCTTCGACCTTCTTGAACCACTGTAGTCCATGTGATGTAGGTACACCCACTGGGAGAGAGTTCCAGGAATTACAAAGCAGGCTGCATTGTCCTGGGTGCTGTTGAGCTACTCGAGTGTTGTTGGAGCTGCACTCATTCAGGCAAGTGAGGAGCATTCCATAACACTCCCAACTGGTGCCTTGATGGATAGGCTTTGGGGAATCAGAAGATGAGTTACTTGCCACATTTGAGTGTGTGCAAATAAACTAACCCTTTGAGTTCATCCGAACGTGAGTTTGCTGTAGGGTTATTAATAGAAAGTCGGATAACACTAAAACTGAGGCTTTGGGAAATACATCACCGCTCATAAAGGGGGAAGCAAATCAAAACATCTTTCTGTTTACAGATGGGTGGTGAGAGTAGAAATCAGTGCTGTTTAAATTAATCTTGCTCCTGTCCGTAACAACTGTCACTTGTCAACACTAGAGAGGCAAACTGCCACCTTTCCTGGATTGCTTCATTGGCACCAGTTAAACAATGTGGATGCAGTTTAGGTTTGGCTATGATGCTCCCTATGGTCAAACAGCCAATTGGTATCTGTGTCCCGATTCACAGGGGTTAACTAAAAGGCTGCTGGTGTCCATGTATCCAGCAAGAGTCAGACATTAGCCACTCAACAAAAAATATAAGAAACAAATTTAGGAAGACAACACTGTATTGTACATCTTGTGAGGCACAAGATGTACAATACAGTGTTGTCTTCCTAAATTCGTTTCTTATATTTTTGCAGTGCCTCACAAGATGTACAATACAGTGTTGTCTTCCTAAATTTGTTTCTTATATTTTTTGTTGAGTGGCTAATGTCTGACTCTTGCTGGATATGAGGCATAACTTCAATTCAACAATTCAACTTAAATTCAACAAATCCCCACTCATCTTTTTCCTGATGTGGAAATGCCGGCATTGGACTGGGGTGAGCACAGTAGAAGTCTTTCAACACCAGGTTAAAGTCCAATAGGTTTGTTTCAAACACTAGCTTTCGGAGCACTGCTCCTTCCTCAGGTGAGTGGAAGGAGCAGTGCTCCGAAAGCTAGTGTTTGAAACAAACCTGTTGGACTTTAACCTGGTGTTGTAAGACTTCTTACTATTCTTTTTCCTGTAATTAACTTTTTGCTGAAAGGAGATTGGATCAGTACAGTGCAGTGGTTTCAAGATCTCCTACACATTTTCACTAAGCTAGCGCAACAGTGAGCACTATCTGTTAGTGACAGACTGCAGCATGGACTGGTACTATTATATTAGTGAGTGTGGATTCACTCAGCTTGGACTGGTACTATTATATTAGTGAGGGTACCAACAAAAAGGAAGGACGGTAGAAAGAGGGAAAATCGATCGTGGATATCTAAGGAAACAAAGGAGAGTATCAAATTGAAGGAAAAAGCAGACAAAGTGGCAAAGATTAGTGGGAGACTAGAGGACTGGGAAATCTTTAGGGGGCAACAGAAAGCTACTAAAAAAGCTATAAAGAAGAGTAAGATAGATTATGAGAGTAAACTTGCTCAGAATATACAAACAGACAGTAAAAGTTTCTACAAATATATAAAACAAAAAAGGGTGGCTAAGGTAAATATTGGTCCTTTAGAGTTTAGAGGATGAGAAGGGAGTTTTAATAATGGGAGATGAGGAAATGGCTGAGGAACTCAACAGGTTTTTTGGGTCGGTCTTCACAGTGGAAGACACAAATAACATGCCAGTGATTGATAGAAATGAGGCTATGACAGGGTGAGGACCTTGAGAGGATTGTTATCACTAAGGAGGTAGTGATGGGCAAGCTAATGGGGCTAAAGGTAGACAAGTCTCCTGGCCCTGATTGAATGCATCCCAGAGTGCTAAAAGAGATGGCTAGGGAAATTGCAGATGCACTAGTGATAATTTACCAAAATTCGCGAGACTCTGGGGTGGTCCCGGTGGATTGGAAATTAGCAAACGTGACACCACTGTTTAAAAAAGGAGGTAGCAGAGAGCGGGTAATTATAGGCCAGTGAGCTTAACCTCGGTAATAGGGAAGATGTTGGAATCTATCATCAAGGATGAAATAGCGAGGCATCTGAATAGAAATTGTCCCATTGGGCAGACGCAACATGGGTTCATAAAGGGCAGGTCATGCCTAACTAATTTAGTGGAATTTTTTGAGGACATTACCAGTGCAGTAGATAACGGGGAGCCAATGGATGTGGTATATCTGGATTTCCAGAAAGCCTTTGACAAGGTGCCACACAAAAGGTTGCTGCATAAGATAAAGATGCATGGCATTAAGGGTAAAGTAGTAGCAAGGATAGAGGACTGGTTAATTAATAGAAGGCAAAGAGTGGGGATTAATGGGTGTTTCTCTGGTTGGCAATCAGTAGCTAGTGGTGTCCCTCAGGGATCAGTGTTGGGCCCACAATTGTTCACAATTTACATAGATGATTTGGAGCTGGGGACCAAGGGCAATGTGTCCAAGTTTGCAGACGACACGAAGATGAGTGGTAAAGCAAAAAGTGCAGAGGATACTGAGTGTCTGCAGAGGGATTTGGATAGGTTAAGTGAATGGACTAGGGTCTGGCAGATGGAATACAATGTTGACAAATGTGAGGTTATCCATTTTGGTACGAATAACAGCAAACGGGATTATTATTTAATTGATTAAATATTAAAGCATGCTGCTGTGCAGAGAGACCTGGGTGTGCTAATGCATGAGTCGCAAAAAGTTGGTTTACAGGTGCAACAGGTGATTAAGAAGGCGAATGGAATTTTGTCCTTCATTGCTAGAGGGATGGAGTTTAAGACTAGGGAGGTTATGCTGCAATTGTATAAGGTGTTAGTGAGGCCACACCTGGACTATTGTGTTCAGTTTTGGTCTCCTTACTTGAGAAAGGACGTACTGGCACTGGAGGGTGTGCAGAGGAGATTCACTAGGTTAATCCCAGAGCTGAAGGGGTTGGAATACGAGGAGAGGTTGAGTAGACTGGGACTGCACTCGTTGGAATTTAGAAGGATGAGGGGGGATCTTATAGAAACATATAAAACTATGAAGGGAATAGATGGGATAGATGCGGGCACGTTGTTTCCACTGGCGGGTGAAAGCAGAACTAGGGGGCATAGCCTCAAAATAAGGGGAAGTAGATTTAGGACTGAGTTTAGGAGGAACTTCTTCACCCAAAGGGTTGTGAATCTATGGAATTCCTTGCCCAGTGAAGCAGTAGAGGCTCCTTCATTAAATGTTTTTAAAGATAAAGATAAATAGTTTTTTGAAGAATAAAGGGATTAAGGGTTATGGTGTTCAGGCCAGAAAGTGGAGCGGAGTCCACAAAAGATCAGCCATGATCTCATTGAATGGTGGAGCAGGCTCGAGGGGCCAGATGGCCTACTCCTGCTCCTAGTTCTTATGTTTGTACTGGCCACGAGTCTGTCAATCAGCTTGACCATCAGTGAGAGTAACATTTCCCATCCCAGATCTGGGGCGGCATTCTCCCCTACCCGGCGTGACGGAGGGTGCCGGCGTAGGGGAGTAGCGCCAACCACTCAGGGGTCGGGCCTCCCCAAAGGTGGGAAATTCTCCCCACCTTTGGGGGCCAGCCCCGCGCCGGAGCGGTTTGCACCAGATGACTGGCGCAAAAAAACGGCGCCCCGGCAGCAGGGCTGGCCGAAAGGCTTTCGCCGGTCGGCGCATGCGCGATGTGAGGTTCTCTTCCGTTTCCGCCATGGGGGTTGGAGAACTTCGCCCCTGCAGTGGAAACACAATTAGTAAGCATTCCTGGTAGCACATTTCCATTCAAACATTTTGCCATTAGACTCCCTAACTTCACTGACCATCATAGTTCGCTTGAGATCCTCCTCTGCGACTCTGCCAGCACAGAACATATCCCTGTCTGCAAAATATTGTGTCGCCACATCTCCAATAGGAAGTTTGGACAGCACAACCTTGGACCCGGACTGGTGAATTTTTTCAAGCTTATCATAAAGGATATTCCACTCTGCATCAACAATGGCCTGATAGTCCTAGAAACAAAAGGAATTAAGAGTATTTAATGGTGAGTGTATATAGTGTAATCAGTCTGTACAACAGTATTGAAAGAAAATCAATTAGCACACTGGTCCTTTAGTACCCAGTCCATATCCAGTTCAAGCTAAGACACAAGGTCACTTGGTCCCTGGTCCATGATGGAGAAATCATTCTCAACCCATCAGCAAACTCAATCTAACCAGCTCAAATACAATTTAAGCCTCTTGGGAATTATAATTTAGTACCAGCTTCGCTGGGTTCATACACTGGATACTCCTGGAATAGCACAAAGGTGTAACTTCGAACAAATACAGAATTTGATGTTAAAGGAATGAGGATAGGGCTTGTGAATAGAATACTCTCCTCTTTCAGACTCGGCATCAAGCACCCCCGACTGAAAAATGTGGCAATTCTCACACTAGACAACCTATGCCTCTCTGAAAGATAGTCAATTAATGGTGAATACGGGCTGGTGTGAGGTGTGGGCCTGCGTCCACGACTGCGAATATGACTGTCTACGGCCACGCCAGAGGACTACACAGTTAGAACATAGAACAGTACAGCACAGAACAGGCCCTTCGGCCCTCGATGTTGTGCTGAGCATTGTCCGAAACCAAGATCAAGCTATCCCACTCCCTGTCATTCTGGTGTGCTCCATGTGCCTATCCAATAACCGCTTGAAAGTTCCTAAAGTGTCCGACTCCACTATCACAACAGGCAGTCCATTCCACACCCTAACCACTTTCTGCGTAAAGAACCCACCTCGGACATCCCTCCTATATCTCCCACCCTGAACCTTATAGATATGCCCCCCGTAACAGCTACATCCACCTGAGGAAATAGTCTCTGAACGTCCACTGTATCTATCCCCCTCATCATCTTATAAACCTCTATTCAGTCGCCTCTTATCCTCCTCCGCTCCAAAGAGAAAAGCCCTCGTTCCATCAACCTTTCCTCACAAGACCTATCCGGCAAACCAGGCAGCATCCTGGTAAATCTCCTTTGCACCCTTTCCAATGCTTCCACCCTTCCGATAGTGAGGTGACCAGAACTGCACACAATATTCCAAATGTGGTCTCACCGGGGTCCTGTACAGTTGCAGCATAACCCCATGGCTCTTAAACTCAAGCCCCCTGTTAATAAACGCTAACACACTATAGTCCTTCTTCACGGCTCTATCCACTTGAGTGGCAACCTTCAGAGATCTGTGGACATGAACCCTAAGATCTCTCTATTCCTCCACATTCCTCAGAACCCTGCCATTGACCCTGTAATCCGCATTCAAATTTTTTCTACCAAAATGAATCACCCCGCACTCACAGGGGCTGGTTTAGCTCACTGGGCTAAATCGCTGGCTTTTAAAGCAGACCAAGCAGGCCAGCAGCACGGTTTGATTCCCGTACCAGCCTCCCCAGACAGGCGCCGGAATGTGGTGACTAGGGGCTTTTCACAGTAACTTCATTGAAGCCTACTAGGTGACAATAAGTGATTTTCATTTCATTTCATCAGGGTTAAACTCCATCTGCCATTTCTCGGCCCAGCTCTGCATCCTATCAATGTCTCTTTGCAGCCTACAACAGCCCTCCACCTTATCCACTACTCCAACAATCTTGGTGTCATCAGCAAATTTACTGACCCACCCTTCAGCCCCCTCCTCCAAGTCATTGATAAAAATCACAAATAGCAGAGGACACAGCACCACACCGCTGGTAACTGGTCTCCAGTCTGAAAACTTTCCATCCACCACCACCCTCTGTCTTCGATGTGATAGCCAGACAGCCAGGAAATATGTGCTCCTATTGTGAAAAGACTTTCAGTCTCTGGTTAGCAGGGAATGGGGACTTTCACTCCATTAGCCCAGCCTCGATGCAAATCCAGCTTCTCAGGATGAAAAGAGTCAAACCCGAGACAAACCAGTATCCTGTCACTTTAATTATACAGATACAGAATATAACATTGTCTTGTCCCATATATTTCAGGATACGAGAGATTACTCAAATCGATATGGGCTTTGATTATATAGAACCATTTAGATGTATGTGACACACCTCACCCTCTACTGGAGGATATGAGCTCCAGGTATTCCACATCCATCAATTTCAATCCTTTCCTCTTAACAAAGAGCCTTCACTGTCTTATGACGAGAGATTGAACAGTTTATGCCCATACTCACTAGAGTTTAGAAGAACGAGAGGAGATGTACTTGAGATATACAAGATGCTAAAGGGGATTGACAGGGTAGATGCAGAGCAGGTGTTTCCCCATTAACTTTCTAGAACGAGGGGCTTTCATTTTCGGGGCGGCAGATTTAAAACAGAAATGAGGAGGAATTACTTCACTCAAAGGATTGGGAATCTGTGGAACTCGCTACCCCAGAGTGCATCGGAACACTAAACAAATTTGAGGGGATAGGTAGGTTTTTAATTAGTAGCGGACAAAGAGTTATGGGGAGCGGGCAGGAAGGTGGAAATGAAGCCAAGATGAGATCAGCCATGGTTGTATTGAATGGTGGAGCAGGCACGAAGGGCTGAATTGCCTACCCCTGCTCCTAGTTCTCATGTTCTCTTTGCTTTAGTTTGGTGTTGTAGGTACTAATCGCTCTCCAATATTGAAATCAGGTATTAATTCCTGCACTGACTCTCTAGCCAGTGACTCTAAGAAGGTTTCAGGTTATTCATCAAATGCACCATACAGGAACCACTAAACGGCACACATGAGCGGCAAAGCCGGCCAAAACTCTCCACCCACTCTGCAGAAGCTACAATAGAATTAAAACTCATGCCAGCCCAGTGGCATCCATAATAATAATAATCTTTATTAGTTTCACAAGCGGGCTTACATTAACACTGCAATAAAGTCACTGTGAAAATCCCCAGGAGCCACACTCCGGCAGAGTACTGACCTCAACATTGTTCACCCGAACTTCTGCGTTATCCTTCTCGGCTTTGAGCTCCAACTCCACATTCAGCAGTGCAATTTTAGGCTTTTCATACTTCTTGGGCTGCATTTCAAACCCAGCGTAGGAGAAGGTTTTCTTGAAGGCGACACCAGCTATCAGCTGGGTTTCCTGTGTTCAACACCGAACATGTGTAAGAAAGCAGATAACTCTGATAACATTTCCCACCAACTCGTTTGAGATACACACTATAGAAATACGCAGAACAATACAATGATGATAGTTGGTGAGAACTGACTTGACATCTCCCTCCGAATAATCGGACCAGTCAAAAAAGGGTTGGGGCAAAAAGGAATTAGATACAGCTCTTGGGACTGAAGGGATCAAGGGATATAGGGGTACGGTGGGATCAGGGTATTGAACTTTATTATCAGCCATGATCATAATGAATGGCAGAGCAGGCTGGAAGATCTCTTCCTGATTCCATTTTCTATGTTTCTATGGGCCTTAACTGTAACAAGCATCAGCTTGTCGGGAATGGAGGAAGAGAGAATGGGCAGGATCTTGACAGTGTGCGGGTTGGGGAAGAGCAGGGTCTCTGGCAGTGTGCATGTTGGTGAAGACAGAAGGGGCAGGGTCTCTGGCAGTCTATAGGTTGCCTCCCAATCTCTGGCAGCCTGTGGGTTGGGGAAGAGAGAAGGGGAAGGTTGGTGGTTGGTGGTGTGTGGGGATTGGTGAAGGGGAAGAAGGAGCACAGTCTCTGGCAGTGTGTGGGTTGGTGTAGAAGGAAGGAGCAGAGTCTCTGGCAGTGTGTGGGTTGGTGCAGAAGGAAGGAGCACAGTCTTTGACAGTGTGTGGGTTGGTGGAGGGGCAAGGGCAGGGTCATGGCAGTGTGTGGACTGATGAAAGGAGAAAAAAGGGGCGGTGACAGTGAGTGGGTTGGTGAAGACAGGGTTCGTATTCATGGAGGGTGCAGAGAGAAGGGAAGAAAATTTAAATAACCGTGTCTGCGTGGGCCTCACCCCCACAATCCAAAAGATGTGCTGGGGAGGTGAATTGATCATGCTAAATTGGATCTTAATTGGAAAAAAGAATTGGGTACTCTAATTTTTTTTAAAATTAAATTTAAATAAATTACCAGAAAGGATTGATGAAAGTTGCATATCTGACATTATATACAGGGACTTTCAAAACAATTTGGCAGTTAAATATAAGAGAATCTCAAAAGTGTTCTATAGACATATAAATAGTAAAATGTTAGTAAGGGCTGCTCAGGGACCAAAAAGGAGGTTTACGCCTGGAGGCAGAGGACATAGCTGTAGCATTAAGTTAATACTGTGCGTCTGTCTTTACCAAGGAAGAAGATGCTACCCAGGCCATGGTTAAAGAGAAGGTAGTTCAGAAATTTGAAGGGTTTAAAATTGGTAAGAAGGTATTCAGAAGGCTATCTGTACTTAAAAGTTGATAAAACACTGACTGACTGGATGAAATGTATCCAAGGATACTGGCAGCTAGCGACAGTGAAAATGTCAGGTGCAGTAGCCACAATTTTCCAGTTTTCTTGGGATGGTGCCAGAGGACTGGAGATTTGCTAACATTACACCCTTATTCAAAAAAGGATGCAAAGGTAAGCCCAATAACCACAGGTCTCTCAGTTTAACCTCAGTGTCCGTGAAGCTTTTAAAAGTGGCAATTTATGTCAAAATGAAGAGTCACTTGGCGCTAATGTGGGTTGTCAGTGAAGCTTTTAAAAATGGTAATTTGGTTCATAATGAATAGTCACTTGGGCAAATGTGGGTTTATTAATGAAAGCCAGCAGATTTGTATAGGGAAAGCCATGTTTAACTAACTTCCTGGAGTCTTTTTTGAAGAGCAACTGAGCGAGTTAATGAGGGCAATGCTGTTGATGTGGTGTGCATAGACTTCCAAAGGGTGTTTGATACAGTGCCACATAACAGACTTGTGAGCAAAGTTATAGCCCATGGAATAAAAGGCATAGCAGCAACATGGATACAGAATTGACTGAGTGACAAGAAACAGTAGTGGTGAACAGTTATTTTTCATTCATAATGCAGTTGTGCAGTTAAGTATTTAATATAATTATTAATTATTCAACATAATTATCCTGGTGTGCCTCAGGGATGGGTGCTGGGTCCACTGTTATTTGTTTTACATATATGTATGATTTGGATGAGAATGCAGGAGGCATGGTAGTAAGTTTGCAGATGACACCAAGATTGGTGGCGTAGTGAATAGTGAAGAAGGTTATATAAGATTGCAACAGGATCTTGACCAATTGGGCCAGTGGGCCGATGAATGGCAGATGGAGTTTAATTTAATGCGAGGTAGGGGCAGCACGGTGGCACAGTGGTTAGCATTGCTGCCTACGGCGCTGAGGACCCGGGTTCGAATCCCAGCCCTGGGTCACTGTCCGTGTGGAGTTTGCACATTCTCCCCATGTCTGCGTGGGTTTCACCCCCACAACCCAAAGATGTGCAGGTTAGGTGAATTGGCCACACTAAATTGCCCCTTAATTGGAAACAATAATTGGGTAGTCTAAATTTTAAAAAAAAAATTAATGCGAGGTGATGCATTTTGGTAGATCAAATCAGTGCAGGACCAATTCAGTTAATGGTAGGGAGTTGGGGAGAGTTACAGAACAAAGCGATCTATCTAGAGGGTACAAGTTCATAGCTCCTTGAAGGTGGAGTCGCAGGTGGACAGGGTGGTGAAGAAGGCATTCAGCATGCTAGGTTTTATTGGTCAGAATATTGAATACAGGAGTTGGGACGTCTTGTTCAAGTTGTACAAGACATTGGGAAGACCACACATGGAATACGGTGTTCAGTTCTGGTCACCCTATTGTAGGAAGGATATTGTTAAACTGGAAAGAGTGCAGAAGAGATTTACGAGGATGTTACCAGGACTTGATGGTCTGAGTTATAAGGAGAGGCTGGGGCTTTTTTCCCAATAGGAGGCTGAGGGGTGATCTTATAGAGGTCTATACAATAATATGGCGCATAGATAAGGAAGATATTCGACATCTTTTCCCAAAGGTAGAGGAGTCTATAACTAGAGGGCATAGGTTTAGGATGAGAGAAGAGAGATACAAAAGAGACCAGAGGGGAAATTTCTTCACACAGAGGATGGTGAGCATCTGGAATGAACTGCCAGAGGCAGTGGTAGACGCGGGTGCAGTTTTGTCCTTTAAAAAACAGTTAGTGGGACTTCCGGTGGCAGTGATGCAGCAATAAGCCACACATGTGGGAGCTCCCGTTTTAAAGAGATTTTTCGGCTCTTTTGAGAGCCCAAAATGGAAATTTTTCGACGTCTGCCGGTGGGGGAAGGTGTGCTGAACGACTTTCCCTGCAGTCCATGCCTCGAACTCGGAGTGGAAAGGTGGAAAAAACAGCAGCAGCTCCTCAGAAAAAATGGGGGAAGGGATCCAAGATGGCCACCGACAGAGCTCCAGAGGAGTGGAGACTCTGGGCCCAGAAACAACAAACTGATCTCCTGCGCTGCTTTAAAGAATTCAAGGATGAAGTACTGAGTTCTCTGCAGGAAACAAACAGAAGGCTGTCAGAGATTCAGTCCACCCAGGGTGCTGCCATCAAGAAGTTGCAGACGCAGGCCATTGAACGAGAGGAGGAGGCCGTGGTCCTCGTGAGTAAGGTGGAGGGGCACGAAGCACTCCACAAGAAGTGGCAGGAACGCTTCGAGGAGCTGGATCACCGCATGAGGCGGAAAAACCTGCGGATCTTGGGCCTTGCGGAGGGGCTGGAGGGATCGGACCTGACAGCCTATGTGGCTGTAATGCTGGGTTCGCTAGTGGGGGCCGGGTCTCTCCATCTGCCCCTGGAGCTGGAGGGAGCACACAGAGTACTGGCCAGGAGGCCCAAGGAGAATGAACCCCCGCGTGCGGTGCTGGTGAGGTTCCACCGGTTCAGTGATCGGGACTGCGTGCTGCGCTGGGCCAAGAAGGTGAAGAGCAGCAATTGGGAGAATGGGGTAGTGCGGATCTACCAGGACTGGAGTGCGGAGGTGGCTAAGCGGCGGTCCGGATTTAATCGGATTAAAGAGGTGCTTTATAGAAAAAAGATAAAGTTCGGAATGTTGCAGCCCGCGCGCCTGTGGGTAACTTATTTGGACCGGCACCATTATTTCGATTCCCCGGATGAGGCGTGGGCCTTCGTGCGGACGGAGAAACTGGACTTGAACTAGGGGTTGGGGGTTGCGAGGTCGGCTGTAAGATATTAGTGCTGGATTCGGCTGTTGCTGTGTTCTCTTTTTCTTCTGTTTTTTTCTTCTTGTTTTAATACTTTTGCAATTTTGATATGGTTATTTACGGGAGGGTTGTTCTGCTATGTTTTTGTTTTTGGGCTTGGGGCATTGTTTGGGCTGTGTATCTTGCGGGGAGGGTCGGGGGGGTATGTTGTATTCTATGTCGGAGTGGGGGTATGGAGGGGGGCTGATATTTGGGAGCTGCGTCAGAAGGGTGTGGTGGGGCAGGGCGAAAGCGCGGGCTTTCCTCTGGTTTCCCGCGCTGCGGGGCTGGGGGGCGAAGATGGTGATGGGGGAGGTGGGGCCTTAACTGGTTCTTCCCCGCGCTGGAGCGGTGCCAGGAGGAGGGATAGATTGGGGGATGATCCCACTTCGGGAGGGGTCGGGCTATTGGCGGGAGTTTCCGGGGTCAGCAGAAGTTAGCTGACCCACGGAAGTACAATGGAGGACGGTTCGCGGCTGGGAGGGTTCCTAGCCTGGGGGGGAAGGGAGGGGGGGAAAGGGGAATACCGGGTTGCTGCTGGTAGGGTCAAGAAGGAGCTGGTGGGGGCTGGGGGGACAGAGGTGAGGGGTTGTCGCTATGGGGACGGGGTCGAGCAGGGGATGCTGGCCTGGGGCGGGCAGTCGACGGGCTATGGCTAGCCGACGGGGGAGGGGGGCGGGACGCCCTCTGATCCGGTTGGTCACCTGGAATGTGAGAGGGTTGAATGGGCCGGTGAAGCGGTCAAGGGTACTGGCTCACCTGAAGGGGCTAAAGGCGGATGTGGCAATGCTTCAGGAGACCCACCTGAGGGTGGCGGACCAGGTCCGCCTGAGGAAGGGATGGGTGGGGCAGGTTTTCCACTCGGGGTTGGATGTGAGGAACCGGGGAGTGGCGATTCTGGTGGGGAAAAATGTGTTGTTTGAGGCATCGGAGGTGGTGGCGGATAAGGGGGGTAGGTACGTGATGGTTAGGGGCAGGCTACAAGGAGAGAAGGTGGTACTGGCTAGGGTGTATGCCCCAAATTGGGACGATGCGGGCTTTATGAGGCGTATGTTGGGACGGATCCCGGATCTGGAGGCGGGAGGTCTGATCATAGGGGGGGACTTTAATACGGTGTTGGATCCTTCACTGGATCGGTCCAGCTCTAGGACGGGTAGGAGGCCGGCGGCGGCCAAGGTACTGAGAGGGTTTATGGATCAGATGGGTGGAGTGGATCCATGGAGGTTTGTGAGGCCGAGGGCACGTGAGTACTTTTCTTCTCCCACGTACATAGGGTCTACTCTCGGATAGATTTCTTCGTGGTGAGTAGGGGACTGATTCCGAGAGTGGAGGAGGCCGAGTATTCGGCCATTGCAATCTCTGACCACGCTCCGCATTGGATAGAGTTGGAAATGGGGGAGGTGCGAGACCAACGTCCATTGTGGCGGTTGGATGTGGGGTTGTTGGCGGAGGAGGAGGTGTGTAGGAGGGTCCGGGCAAGTATTGAGGGGTACCTTGAGGTGAATGATACGGGGGAGGTTCAGGTGGGGATGGTCTGGGAAGCCCTGAAGGCAGTAATTCGTGGGGCGCTGATATCCATCCGGGCACACAGGGAGAGGAGCGAGAGGAGTGAGAGGGATAGACTGGTGGGAAAGATGCTGGAGGTGGACAGGAGGTATGCAGAGGCACCAGAGGAGGGACTGTTGGGGGAGAGGCGCAGCCTGCAGGCTAAATTTGATTTGCTGACCACTAGAAAGGCTGAGGCACAGTGGAGGAAGGCACAAGGGGCAGTGTACGAACATGGTGAAAAGGCGAGTAGGATGCTGGCTCATCAGCTCCGTAAGCGGGATGCGGCTAAGGAGATTGCTGGAGTGAGAGACAAGAGTGGGAATGTGGTGTGGAAGGGGGTAGAGGTGAATGAGGTCTTCAAGGACTTTTACGGGGAACTGTACCAGTCGGAGCCAACGGGGGAGAGGAGGGGAATGGAGAGGTTCCTTGACAGGCTTTCTTTCCCGAAGGTGCAGGAGGAGAAGGTGGAGGGGCTGGGTGCGCCGATTGAGCTGGAGGAGCTAGTTAAGGGGATCGGGCAGATGCAGTCAGGGAAGGCACCGGGGCCGGATGGGTTCCCGGTGGAATTTTATAAAAAGTTTGTGGACCTAGTGGGCCCCTTGCTGGTGCGGACACTCAACGAAGCGTGGGAAGGGGGGACTTTGCCCCCGACGATGTCACGGGCGCTGATCTCGTTAATTTTAAAGAAGGACAAGGACCCCCAGCAGTGTGGGTCATACAGGCCCATATCTCTCCTCAACGTGGATGCTAAGGTGCTGGCAAAAATCCTGGCCACCAGGATAGAGGACTGTGTGCCAGGGGTTGTGCATGAGGACCAGACAGGTTTTGTGAAGGGAAGGCAGCTGAACACGAATGTGCGGAGATTGCTGAATGTCATTATGATGCCGGCGATTGAGGGGGAGGCAGAGATAGTGGTGGCGCTGGATGCGGAGAAGGCCTTCGATAGAGTGGAGTGGGGGGTACCTATGGGAGGTGTTGGGGAGGTTTGGATTTGGTGAAGGGTTCATTAGATGGGTAAGGCTGCTATATGAGGCCCCGATGGCGTGCGTGGCCACGAATAGGAGGAGGTCGGAGTACTTCCGGCTTTACCGAGGGACCAGGCAGGGTTGCCCCTTGTCCCCCTTGTTGTTTGCACTGGCAATCGAGCCGCTGGCGATGGCATTGAGAGATTCAGAGAGGTGGAGAGGCTTGGTGCGAGGTGGAGAGGAACATAGGGTGTCGTTGTATGCCGACGACCTGTTACTGTATGTGGCGGACCCGGTGGGAGGGATGCCGGGAGTGATGGAGTTACTAGCCGAGTTTGGGACCTTCTCAGGTTATAAATGAAACTTAGGCAAGAGCGAGGTGTTTGTGGTGCACCCTGGAGACCAGGAGGAAGGAATTGGTAGGCTCCCGCTTAGGCGGGCAGGGGAGAGCTTTAGGTACCTGGGGGTGCAAGTGGCCAGGGACTGGAGGACTCTCCACAAGCATAACTTTACCAGACTGGTAGATCAGATGGAGGAGGAGTTCAGGAGGTGGGACATGCTGCCATTGTCGTTGGCGGGGAGGGTGCAGTCCGTCAAAATGACAGTGCTTCCGAGGTTCTTGTTCCTTTTTCAGTGCCTGCCCATATTTATCCCCAGGGCCTTCTTTAGGAGAGTGACCGGCAGTATTCTGAGCTTTGTGTGGGCACATGGGACTCCGAGAGTGAGGAGGGTATTCCTGGAGCGAGGAAGGGATAGAGGCGGGCTGGCGCTGCCCAACCTTCTGGGGTACTATTGGGCAGCCAATGTGTCAATGGTGCGTAAATGGGTGATGGAGGGGGGAGGGGCGGCGTGGAAAAGAATGGAGATGGCGTCATGTAGAGGTACAAGCCTGGGTGCCATGGTAACGGCACCGTTGCCGCTCTCCCCCAAGAGGGTTACCACGAGCCCGGTGGTGGCGGCGACCCTAAGAATCTGGGGACAGTGGAGACAGCATCGGGGGGAAACAGGGGGCTAGATGGAGGCTCCACTGGGTGGCAACCATCGGTTCATCCCGGGGAACACGGATGGGGGATTCAGGGGATGGCAAAGGGCGGGCATCAGCAAATTGAGGGACCTGTTTATTGGCGGGAGGTTTGCGGGCCTGGGGGAACTGGAAGATAAATTTGGCCTTCCCCAGGGGAACATGTTCAGATACCTGCAGGTAAAGGCGTTTGCTAGGCGACAGGTAGAGGGATTCCCTTTGCTGCCCTCGCAGGGGACGATGGACAGAGTGCTTTTGGGGGTGTGGGTAGGAGAGGGGAAGGTGTCTGACATCTATAAGGTAATGCAGGAGGTGGAGGAGTCGTCAGTGGAGGAGCTGAAGGCTAAATGGGAGGAACAACTCGGGGAGCAGATAGAGGACGGGACTTGGGCGGAGGCCTTGGAGAGAGTCAACTCCTCCTCCTCATGTGCGAGGCTTAGTCTCATCCAATTTAAGGTGCTGCACCGGGCCCATATGTCCGGGACTAGGATGAGTAGGTTCTTCGGGGGTGAGGACAGGTGCACCAGATGTTCGGGGAGTCCTGCGAACCAAGCCCATATGTTCTGGGCATGCCCAGCACTGGAAGAATTCTGGAAGGGGGTGGCGGGGGACGGTGTCGAGGGTGGTTGGATCCAGGGTCAAACCAGGGTGGGGACTCGCGATTTTTGGGGTTGGGGTGGAGCCGGGAGTGCAGGAGGCGAAAGAGGCCGGTGTCCTGGCCTTTGCGTCCCTAGTAGCCCGTCGAAGGATTCTGTTACAATGGAAGGATGCAAGGCCCCCAAGCGTGGAGACCTGGATCAGTGACATGGCGGGATTTATAAAATTGGAAAAGGTCAAATTTGCCCTGAGAGGATCAATACAAGGGTTCTATAAACGATGGCAGCCTTTTCTGGACTTCCTGGCTCAGAGATAGGTAACTGGGGGGGGGGGGGGGGGGGGGGGTGTGCATTATTGTAGTGATTATTCTGTAACTTTATAGTGTGTTAATTTGCGTTGTTGTTAAAATGCTGGGTTGTTCATAGGGATGGGGGCGAATGTATATGATTGTTAATATTATTGTTATTTTCGGTATTTTACTAAGGTGCGTTATTGTTGTATAAAATCAAAATTTCTCAATAAAAATTATTTTTAAAAAAAAAGTTGGTTACATGGGCAGGGTGGATATAGAGGAATATGGGCCAAATGCAGGCAAGTGGGACTAGCTTAAGAGATAGAAACTGGGCAGAATGGACAAGCTGGGCTGAAGGGCCTGTTTCCATGCTGTAAACATCTATGACTCCATGATCAGTATTAGGACCCCTGGCCAACACGGTGGCACAGTGGTTAGCATTGCTGCCTATGACGCTGAGGACCTGGGTTCGATCCCACCCCTGGGTCACTGTCTGTGCGGAGTTTGCACATTCTCCCCGTGTCTGCGTAGGTTTCACCCACAACCCAAATATGTGCATGGTAGGTGGATTGGCAACGCTAAATTGCCCCGTAATTGGAAAAAAAATTGGGTACTCTAAATTTAGGACCCCAGCTTTGCCTGATATATAGTAATGCCCAGACCTAGGCGCGCAGGGCACAAATTCAAAATTTGTGGATTATCCAAAACTTTTTAAAAAGATAAATTTAGAGTACCCAATTAATTTTTCTAATTAAGGGGCAATTTTGCATGGCCAATCCACCTATGCTGCACATCTTTGGGCTGTGGGGGCGCAACCCACGCAAACATAGGGAGAATGTGCAAACTCCACATGGACAGTGACCCAGAGCCAGGATCGAACCTGGGATTTTCGGCGCCGTGAGGCAGCAGTGCTAATGACTGCGCCACTGGGCTGCCCTGATGATTCTACACTTAGAAGTACTGTGAACCATGAGGAAGATGGTGTAGAACTTCAAAAGGGCATAAGCAGGTTGGTGGAATTAGTGGACAAGAGACAGATTTAATGCAGAAGTGATTACTTTTGGAAGAACATGGAGACAGTATAACATAAAACACTAAAGGAAGTGCAGGAGCAGAAGGACCTGGCTGTATATGTGCATATATCATTGGAGGTGGCAGGACAGGTGGACAGAGCAGTTAATAAAGCAATTGGCACCCAGGGTTTCATCAATAGGGGCTTGGAGGACAAAAGTAGAGATTATTTAGGGCAGCATGGTGGCGCAGTGGGTTAGCCCTGCTGCCTCACGTGCCGAGGTCCCAGGTTCGATCCCGGCTCTGGGTCACTGTCCGTGTGGAGTTTGCACATTCTCCCCGTGTTTGCGTGGGTTTCACCCCCACAACCCAAAGACGTGCAGGCTAGGTGGATTGGCCACACTTAATTGCCCCTTAATTGGAAAAATTGAACTGGGTACTCTAAATTTATAAAAAAAAGTAGAGATTATTTTACAGCTGTATAAAATACTGGCTGGCATCAACTGGAATATTGTGCCCAGTTCTGAGCACCACACTTTAGGAAATAAGTGAAGGCATTAGAGGGACTGCAGAAAAGATTGGGAATGGCTCCAGGGATGAGGAACTTGAGGGATGCAGATAGATTGGAGAGGTTGGGACTGTTCTCCTTGGAGAAGAGATGGTTGGGGGAGATTTGATTGAAGTGTTAAAAATCCTTAGAGATCTGGACAGAGTAGAGAAAGAGACAAACTGTTCCATTGGTGGAAGGATTAAGAACAGGAGGACACAGATCTAACACAATAGACAAATGAAACAATTGCGACACGAGGAAAAGTTTTTTTTACACAGTGAGTGGTTCAAGTCTGGAATGCACTACCCGAGTGTGGTGGAGGCAGGTTCAATCGAGGCTTTCAAAAGGAAATTAGACCATGATCCGAAAAGGGAAAATGTGCAGGGCTATTGGGAGAAGACAGGGTTTGCTCTTTCAGAGAACCAGCACAGACACTTTCTTTGCTGTAACCATTTTACAGGCATTTGACAAAGTACCACATAATAGACGGGAGGCTCATGTGATGAGAGCGACAATGACGATTAAGACAGAAAAAGAGAGTGGTGGTGTCAGGCTGGAAAGAGGTATACCTTGGTATTCCCAGAGATTGGTAATAAGCTTACTGTTCTTTTTGAATTACCTGTTGATAAAGCTGTTAAAAAAGTATATGGGAGCGACAGGTTTATTGAGCTTCAGCATACAAAACCAAGCTAAATACTTCCAAATCAAAAGAACAGATTTTTCAGCATTTGGGAGCCTGTGTAAAATGTTCTTCCAGCAAGACAAAGAATTTGATGCAGACAGAAGAAACCAGATAGGATTAATGTTGTCAAACACCAACCTCTAGACCACCACCTTGAACTTTCTTTATCCCAATCATTTTCAGTGGGAGAAGGTCATCCAGCATCATGACTGCATCCACTACCATCTTGGAGAAGAAACCTTTCTGAAGAGCAATCAGCTTGGAGCTGAGAGCAGTAGCAGCGCATTTCTCAAAAAGCCCCCTCTGGTCTCTGCAAAGTTGGATAAAACAAAACATGCATATTGAAAGGACCAGCATTAAAACTACTAGACACGTTTGTCCTACATCTGCACCAATCTGTTAATGGAACTACAAACAAGTTTATTTGAGTGGCAGAACTTAGACAGCATTCACCACTAGTGTGCTGCAGCTGCAGTGTGTGCTACCTTCCGGATACAATGCACCAATGCTCTAAAGCTTCTTTAACAGCATCTCCCAGATCCATGATCTCCTCATTCAAGGACAAGGCCAAAGGATGCACAGGTACATAATTACCGTAAAAGCTATACACCATCCTGACTTGAAGCGTACAAAAGTACTTTGTTAAAATCCTAGAATCCCTACCTAACAGCAATGTGGAAGCACCTTTACTGATGCAGCAGTTCAAAGAAGCGGCATCTCCTGCACTTGTACTTGGAAAGTACTGTGGAGGGCGATGGGAGCAACTGAGTAGGTCATGGACGGAACATTCCCTTCAGAATGCAGAAATGGGGGTGGAGGATGTGTTTGGTGGAGGCATCACCCTGGAGGTGATGGAAATGAGACAGGATGATCCCTTGAACGTTGAGAGTTGTGGGGTGGAAGATGAGGACAAGGCGACCCCTAACGTGATCTAGAAGGGAAGGAAAAGGGTGATAGCAAAAGTGCACAAAATGAGATGGATGGGGTTGAGGATCCTGTCACAACAATAGTGACAGGGAATCCTTGACTGAGAAGGACTACCATGGAAGGTGGCTTTGCCAGAACATATGCAATGGAGTCAGAAACTGGGAGGACAGACAGTGCAGGAGGAAGCTATTTGGCCCATCACATCTGCACCGACCCTCTGAAAGAGCACTCTACCTCAGCCGCTCCTCCGCAACCTCCTGGGCAATTTAGCATGGCTAATCCACCTAACCCGTATATCTTTGGACATTGGGAGGAAACCGGAGCACCCAGGAGAAACCCATGCAGACACAGGGAGAAAGTGCAAGCTGCACGCAGACAGTCACCTAAGGGGGGATCGGTCCCCTGTCCCTGGCACTGTGAGGCAGCAGTGCTAACCACAGTGTCACCATGTCGTCCTTTGCAGGATCCTTAAATCCTTACAGAATGTTTAATCCAGGTAGCTGCGTGAGTCAGTGAGCTTACAGTAAATTTTATACTTACTCCTTGTTGTCTTTCTTCACAGTTACAGCAATGGCTTTGATTTTTTCCAAGGCCTATACCAGAGAAGAAAAATCAGAATCAGATAAAAAATCAGATTTCTTTCATTCTATACACTCCATTACACACTAGGTTATATCCAATGATGTCCGCAGAGCCAATCAAACTTTTGGTTATCGAGTATTGATAACATACGGGAAAATGGGGGAAATATTTGTGGCAGTGAATAGAACAACAAAAGGTCAATCTCCTTCGATATTATCATCAATACATCGAGAAAGCCCCGGCTCTGGGTCACTGTCCGTGTGGAGTTGCACATTCTCCCGTGTTAGCGTGGGTTTCGTCCCCACAGCACAAAGATGTGCAGGCTAGGTGGATTGGCCACGCTAAATTGCCCCTTAATTGGAAAACTGAATTGGATACTCTAAATTTTTATTTTTTTTAATTAAATCTAGAAACCACAAAAATAAAGGTGCTTATATAAATCCGAGTTGAAGTAGTAAAACATTCCAGAGTGTAATCAGATACAAATTCAGCAACAGACACTGGGACGCTCAAGTGAAAAAGACAAAGCTCAGGAATAATGAAGTTTTAAAGAAGGTCTTAAAGAAGGTTAGGTGGCGAGAGAGCGAGATATACGGAAGGAATTCCAGAGCTTAGGGCCTAAGCAGCTGAAAACAAAACCACCAATTATGGGGCAAAGGACATAAGTTGGAAGAAACAGTGAGGGATAAACATTTTAAACTTGATGTTACTAGACCAGAAGCCAATACAGGGCAATAATCATGGATGAGCGGGACTTGGCGCGAGTTAAAACAGCAGGGTTTTTGGGACATGCTGAAATTTACAGAAGGTGGAAAATAGAAGGTTGGCCAAGAGAACATTGCAGCAACTCACAAACGCATAGTTGAGATTTTGCCAGATGGGCGAAGACACTGGTAAAGATGGACCATGTTACAAAGGTAGAAGTGGATAATCTTGGGGATCAGAACAGGGGTCCTGGTTGTGTGTCAAACTGGATGTCAATGTTGAAAACAGTTGGGTTCGACCTGAAACAGAGGCTATGGTGGAAGCAGTGACAATTCGTCAAAGTTTGTAATGGGGGCTGCAGACAATGATTTCAGATCCCCTCCTCAATGTGCATTGGAATAAATTTCACCTTTTCAATTCAGTCACAGAATGTTGACATTGCTGGCTGTATTTATTGCCCATCACTGGATGGTAGCGAGCTGTCCAAGTACTAGATCATTTCACATGGTAACCAAGAGTAAACCACACTGGTGGGCGACTGGAATCACATTCAGGTCACAGCACGTGAAGGCTGGCAGATTTCCTTCCCTCAAGGACACTAGTGAACCAGGTGGATTTATTACAATGATCCAATAACTCCATAGTCACCATTACTGATAGCAATTTTTTATTCCAGAACGTGATTTTGATTTGCAAACTGCCATGGCTGGGATCTGAACTCATGTCACTGGATTAGGAATCCAGGCCTCTGGATTACTTAGATAGAGTAACATAAGCACAAAGGTATGCTATCCATGCAAGAACTAGACGTTGAAGAAACAGTCCAACAATATGGGCAGTGGAGGAGTTGAAAGACATGTTGGTGATGCAGAACTGGATGCCGCAAGCATATATGTGCAACCTGATATATTTTTGGAGTGAAAGCAGATAGGGACAGCCCACTGACTGGACAAGAGGAGAAGCGGAGAGGGGGTCAACTGTGTCAAAGACTGCAGGGAGCTCGAGAGCTGGGAAGGATCAGTTATCAGTCTCAGGCAGACCGGATGTCATCTGTGGCAGAGTGCAGAACGCACAGATATCAAATCATCCAACTCGTAAAGACACAATGGAGATATTCAGAACATACCACCAATGATATGTTAAGACTGGTTCAAGCTGTATATCTGGGGTGAATACTGCTCACTGGCTAGTCCATATGTCACAACATATCAACCCAATGGGTCAGAATAAAGAAGACAAAAGTATCAAAAATCAATAAGATGAACGCCTACTGGGTTTACTTTTCAGGAAAGCATAAAAATAAATGAAAAAATAGCTTTGACTGTGACAGAGAGAATAACTGACCAGCTACTCATTTTTTTTTCCACAGGTAATGAAGATCCAGAGGCATCATTCAAATCACAAGCAGCCCATTATAAAATAAAAGAGACCCCATTATTACCAGCTGTGTGGCCCTACGGAAGGATCGGATGATAATCTGAGGATGAAGTCCCTCTTCCACGTACGATTTGATCTGTCTGAGGAATTCTGCAGCAAGTAGGGTGACAGAAGTGGTTCCATCACCCACCTGGAAAGACACACAAGAAAAGTCAACATATTAAACATTATGCTTATCGAAACCTTGCAACAACAAATAAACACATGAGCTTATTTAAAAGGAGTGTCTGACCTACCATCTCACCACTCCCAGAGTGTGAAAGAACAGTGTGTGACCCACTCCCCAGAGTGTGAAAGAACAGTATGTGACCCAGTGTGAAAGGACAGTGTGTGACCCACTGTCCCAGAGTGTGAAAGGACAGTGTGTGACCCACTGTCCCAGAGTGTGAAAGAACAGTGTGTGACCCACTGACCAGATTGTGAAAGGACAGTGTGTGACCCACTGTCCCAGAGTGTGAAAGGACTGTGTGTGAACCACTGTCCCAGAGTGTGAAAGGACAGAGTGTGAGCCACTGTCCCAGAGTGTGAAAGGACAGTGTGTGACCCACTGTCCCAGAGTGTGAAAGGTCAGTGTGTGACCCACTGTCCCAGAGTGTGAAAGGGCAGTGTGTGACCCAGTGTGTGAAAGGACAGTGTGTGACTCAGTGTCCCAGAGTGTGAAAGGACAGTGTGTGAACCACTGTCCCAGTGTGTGAAAGGACAGTGTGTGAACCACTGTCCCAGAGTGTGAAAGGACATTGTGTGACCCACTGTCCCAGAGTTTGAAAGGGCAGTGTGTGACCCAGTGTGTGAAAGGACAGTGAGTGAGCCACTGTCCCAGAGTGTGAAAGGACAGTGCGTGACCACTGTCCCAGAGTGTGAAAGGACAGTGTGTGGCCCACTGTCCCAGAGTGTGAAAGGAAAGTGTGTGACCCACTGCCCCAGAGTGTGAAAGAACAGTGTGTGACCCACTGTCCCAGAGTGTGAAAGGACAGTGTGTGACCCACTGTCCCAGAGTGTGAAAGGACAGTGTGTGACCCACTGTCCCAGAGTGTGAAAGGACAGTGTGTGACCCACTGTCCCAGAGTGTGAAAGGACAGTGGGTGACCCACTGTCCCAGAGTGTGAAAGGACAGTGCGTGACCCACTGTCCCAGAGTGTGAAAGGACAGTGTGTGACCCACTGTCCCAGAGTGTGAAAGAACAGTGTGTGACCCACTGACCAGACTGTGAAAGGACAGTGTGTGACCCACTGTCCCAGAGTGTGAAAGGACAGTGTGTGACCCACTGTCCCAGAGTGTGAAAGGACAGTGTGTGACCCACTGTCCCAGAGTGTGAAAGGACAGTGTGTGACCCACTGTCCCAGAGTGTGAAAGAACAGTGTGTGACCCACTGTCCCAGAGTGTGAAAGGACAGTGTGTGACCCACTGTCCCAGAGTGTGAAAGGACAGTGTGTGACCCAGTGTCCCAGAGTGTGAAAGGACAGTGTGTGACCCAGTGTCCCAGAGTGTGAAAGGACAGTGTGTGACCCAGTGTGTGAAAGGACAGTGTGTGACCCAGTGTCCCAGAGTGTGAAAGGACTGTGTGTGAACCACTGTCCCAGAGTGTGAAAGGACAGTGTGTGACCCAGTGTCCCAGAGTGTGAAAGGACAGTGTGTGACCCACTGTCCCAGAGTGTGAAAGGTCGGTGTGTGACCCACTGTCCCAGAGTGTGAAAGGTCAGTGTGTGACCCACTGTCCCAGAGTGTGAAAGGGCAGTGTGTGACCCAGTGTTCCAGAGTGTGAAAGGACAGTGTGTGACCCACTGTCCCAGAGTGAGAAAGGACATTGTGTGACCCACTGTCCCAGGGTGTGAAAGGACAATGTGTGTCCCACTGTCCCAGAGTGTGAAATGACAGCGTGTGTCCCACTGTCCCAGAGTGTGAAAGGACAGTGTGTGATCAGTGCCCCAGAGTGTGAAAGGACAGTGTGTGACCCACTGTCCCAGAGTGTGAAAGGACAGTGTGTGACCCAGTGTCCCAGAGTGAGAAAGGACAGTGTGTGACCCACTGTCCCAGAGTGTGAAAGGACGTGTGTCCCACTGTCCCAGAGTGTGAAAGGACAACGTGTGACCCAGTGTCCCAGAGTGTGAAAGGACAGTGTGTGACCCAGTGTCCCAGAGTGTGAAAGGACAGTGTGTGACCCAGTGTCCCAGAGTGTGAAAGGACAGTGTGTGACCCAGTGTCCCAGAGTGTGAAAGGACAGTGTGTGGCCCACTGTCCCAGAGTGTGAAAGGACAGTGTGTGACCCAGTGTCCCAGAGTGTGAAAGGACAGTGTGTGACCCACTGTCCCAGAGTGTGAAAGGACAGTGTGTGACTCACTGTCCCAGAGTGTGAAAGGACAGTGTGTGACCCACTGTCCCAGAGTGTGAAAGGACGGTGTGTGACCCACTGTCCCAGAGTGTGAAAGGACAGTGTGTGACCCAGTGTCCCAGAGTGTGAATGGACAGTGTGTGACCCAGTGCCCCAGAGTGTGAAAGGACAGTGTGTGGCCCACTGTCCCAGAGTGTGAAAGGACAGTGTGTGACCCAGTGTCCCAGAGTGTGAAAAGACAGTGTGTGACCCAGTGTCCCAGAGTGTGAAAAGATAGTGATTCACATTTCTAGGGTGAGAGAGAAATGTGTCTGAGCAGTGGTAGTACTTGGAAATTTATTTGGAGAGAGGAAATCAAAATGCACTCTTTCATTTTACCTCAGCATCTTGTGATTTTGCGATGTCCACAAGGGTTTTTGCGGCTGGGTGAACAACATCAAGAAGCTTCAAGATGGTGGCTCCATCATTTGAGACAGTCGCTTTCCCTACAAAATAAAAACACTTTTTTTCTTAAATCTTAGAGTATCCAATTTATTTTTTCCAAGGGGCAATTTACCTTGGCTAATCCACCTATCCTGCACATCTTTTGGGTTGTGAGGGCGAAACCCACTCAAACATGGGGAAAATGTGCAAACTCCACATGGACAGTGACCCAGAGCCGGGGTCGAACCTGGGACCTCGGTGCTGTGAGGCAACTGTGCTAACCACTTGCGTCACCGTGCTGTCCTTACAAATACCACATTTAATGCACGAGAGTATCTTCCAACTGTCTAGTACTGTCAGCCACAGGGTAAAAGGTGCAAGAGCAATCCTTGGTCTTTGTTTGATTAGCTGGACAGTACTGGAGGCACAACTGATATCAGCACCCTGCTTTATAATGAAGACAGGGTGAATCAGGGTGCACTCCTCATGGAATCTGATGACTTCTGTGCAGAATTAATTTGGAAATGGCTCCTTGTCCAGCAATAACTCTCATGGCCAAATAGCTAGCAACACACAATTTCCATGAGAAAGGTTACAGTAGAAAGGGGGTCAGAAAGCAGTTAGATCAGTGGCAAGATGAACAACATTACTACATGAAGGTTTAAATCTTCAAAATTAAAATTAGCACGGTGCTAGTGGGGACAGTTATTTGAAACCAGTTACCATTCCACACATTGTGTGGCACAGCACGACATGCCACAGTTAATTCAACCACCTGAAAACACCCACATACATCACTACGAAATATAATAAAGCAAGGCACTCTACAGTAGCAGTTAGGAACTCAACACCTTTAATAATATTCATAATGTGGGGAGGCAGTGGAATAGTGGTATTGTTACTGGACTAGTAATCAAAAGGCCCAGGGTTATGCTCAAGAACCTAGATTTGAATCCTATTGCAGCCGATGGTGAAATGCGAATGATTTTTTTAAAATCTGGAATTTAAAGTCTAATTGCCGATTGTCATAAAAACCCATCTGGCTCACTAATGTCCTTTCAGGGAAGAAGAAAATCTGCTGTCCTTACAACCGTCTGGTCCAAGTGTGACTTGAGATCCACCCATCTGGCCTACACGCGACTCCAGATCCACAGCAATTCAGTTGACTTTTAAATGCCCTCAGGGAAGGGCAATAAATACTGGCCCAGCCAGCGATGCCCACATCCCAAAATCATTCTGATGTTGCGCACATTTAGGAACATCGGAAAAGGAAGAGGTCACTTAGCCTCTCGAGTCTGTTCCACCATCCCGTTAAATTAGGACTGATCTTCCAATTCATTAAGAATTGTGGTTGCGCAGAGAAGATAGAAACATTGGGCCAATGTGTCCATTACCCCTACCTCTGTCGTCCACGATGAGCTTGTCCATCCCACGTGGCCCCAGCGTGGTGCGAACTGCCTCGGCGATAACCTGGCAGGCATTAATGTTACTGACCAGCTGTGGAGTTCCCTGTGAAGTGTCAGTCCCCTCCTTGAGGAGGATAATCGGTGTGGACTGGGAAAGAAAAACACATTTAGATTAAATTCATTAATAATTAAATGACATGGACTTAATGAGTCACCTTTTGAAAATTAAAGTGCAGAATACTAAATGTCACCAATTTTAAGATTAGAAGTCAACAGCGTAAACTGCAAACTTCATGTAATTAGTATTACAATCATGGAATCTTCTAGCAGAGGAGGAGGCCAATGCGCTTCTGCTGAATTTTAAAAAGTGCTGCCTACTTGCCCCATTCTTCTGTCCAATTCTTTTAAATTTTGTTTGAAATGTTGATCATTCCTGTTTTTAAAAACTATTCTGGATTCTACTTCACGCATATTTCATGCTGCCCTGACAACCCACTGTGTAAAACAGTTTCTTCTCATGTCTCTGGTCCTTCAAATGATTTAAAATTTATGTCCACAAGTTGCCAACATACTGGTGACAGAAATTATTTGTGTCTTATTTCAGGGTTTTTCCAAACTCAGGGTCGGTGGGTGTCAGGTGGGTCACGGAGCAATCAGTCGCAGTGTTCCCAATCGCAGCAAGAAGTGCCCAGCGGCCACAGCTGGCATTTTAAGAATGCCGGCCACAGGCAGGCCAGATTGGCTGCAGAGGGGTGGAGCAGCACGGGCGGGCAGGGTGGGGGAGATGAGGGGCTCACAGGCGGCCAGGTGGGTGTGAGATGCTAATGGTGGTGTCCCCAGCTTGGAGCTCCACCCTGGCGCTCGCTATTTGTACACTGCTCGATCCCCCACCACCGATCGGCAGTATGTGACCTGCAGCTCCATTTCACGGCTTGGTTCTTTATAGTTCAGAATTCACAGCATCGGTTCTACCTCGAACCCACATCTTCCCCCAACCAGCATCATCAAAACAGATTAACCGGAGTCCTTCATCTCCTTTCTAGGATCTTGCTGTGTGCAAACGGTATTTCAATATGATGGCACTTGTACAAGTATAAACTGATTGGTGTTAGTGCTGATTTGCAATGGGTGAGTCACAGGAGTATTCCAGCTGAAGTCACCAACATGATGGATAAGGACGCGTCTATTGATATTGTCCATTTATAAGTTTCTACTCAAGCGATTGACAAAAATAAGTTTGCTTGGTAACTTTGTGCCAAGGATTGGAAAATGGCCAGGCGTCAAAAGGCAGAGAGCACTTGGCACATCTTAACATTCGAGACTATGGGCCAAGTGCTGGCAAAGGGGATTAGGATTGGCAGCTCAGGTGCCTGTCATGTGGCGGTGCAGACTTGATAGGTCGAAGGGCCTTTTCTGCACTGTAATTTTCTGTGATTGAGCAAGGATAACATAAATGCTGAGTGGTGGGATGTGACAACTGATGTTCCACAAGGATCTACTGGGGACTCAGCTTTCACCATAAATTTCAGTGACTTGGATGAAGGCACAAATAGGAGACTGTGTGGAAATTGTGTGGACGGCAACATGAAGTTGCAAACAGACACAGATCGAGACTATAGCAGATGGGAGTTGAATGCGAAATAGTGTCACATCCATTTTAGATTCAAGAGTCACAAATGTGGAAAACTAGGTACTGTGGAAGGGCAAAGGGATTAGAAAGTTCGCTTTTAATTTAAGAAGGGAGCTGAGCTTTGACAAATAGTCATCCAGACTCAAAATGTTAGCTCCCTTCTCTCTCCACAGATGCTGCCAGGCCTGCTGAGTTTGTCCAGTATTTTCTGTTTTTGTTTGATTCCAGCATCAGCACATTTGCTTTTATTTTGTTCAAACCCGATCTGGAGTACTACATTGTGTTTTTTATTTGTTCATTGGATGTGGGCGGTGCAGGCTGGGCCAGCATTTATCGCCCATCCCTAATGGCCGTTGAGGGGGGGCAGTTCAGAGTCAACCACGTTGCTGTGGGTCTGAAGTCACATGTAGACCAGGTAAGGATGGCAAATTTCCTTCCCTAAAGGACATTAGTGAACCAGATGGAGTTTTACGACAATCAACAATGGTTTCATGGTCATCGACAAATTTTTAATTTCAGATTTTTATTGAATTCAAATTTCACCATCTGCAGTGTTGGGATTTGAACTTGGGTCCCCAGAGCATTACTCTGGGTCTTTAGTTTACTGGTCCAGTGACAATACCACTATGCCACCGCCTCTCCACCGGCCATGGACCCGGCAATTCTCCAGGGAGCCAGGTGCTTTACGCTGCTGTCCTACTAGTCCCCAGCAAAACGGGGAATCGGTAGCCGTTTTGCACCAGTTTTTCTGGCGTAAAACGCCACCGTTCCCACGCCGACGTGGGGACATAGTCCCAGAATCGGAGAATCCAGCCCAAGTATTGGGAATCGGAGAAAAACACTCCACACTAGGTGGAGTCTTATCTTGCGCAAAAAAAGTAGTTGTTGCCCTGGAGCTGGATGATTCGCCTCCAACATCACTGCAGGAGTTTCTCAGGGTAGTTTTATACTCCTATAATGTCCAAGATTCATCTTCATGTTTCATCAATTACCTTTCTTCCATCATAAGGTCAGAAGTGGGGATGTTCGCTGATGATTGCCCATTTTCAGCACCATTCACAACTCCTCAGATACTGAAGCAGCCCATACGCAAATGCAGCAAAACCAGGACAATATTCAGGCTAGGATGATTAAGTGGCAAGTAACATTCCCTACCAGCACTGTGGCTTTACCTATAACACAAGTGGTTCAAGAAAGCAGCCCACTGCCACCTTCTCTTTTTTTAAAAATTTAGAGTGCCCAATTCTTTTTTTTACAATTAAGTGGTTGTTTAGTGTGGCCAATCCACCTACCCTGATCATCTTTTTGGGTTGTGGGGGTGAGGCCCATGCAGAAACAGGGAGAATGTGCAAACTCCACAGGGACAGTGCCCCAGGATCAAACCTGGATTCTCAGCACCGTGAGGCAGCAGTGCTAACCACTGCGCCACCATGCAGCCCTCCACCACCGCCTTCTCAATGGCAATTCGGGATGCTAGTCAACAAAGTTCAGATTCCCTGCAATGAGGAAGCAATAGCCAATCATTTTTTTCCAATTAAGGGAAATTTTGCATGCCAATCCACCTACCCTGCACATCTTTTGGGTTGTGGGGGTGAAACCCACGCAGACATGGGAAGAATGTGCAAACTCTACATGGACAGAGACCCGGGGCCGGGATCAAACCCGGGTCCTCAGTGCCATAGACAGCAGCGCTAACCACTGCACCACCATGTCGCCCAGATCACAAAGCCAACAGTAGTCACTTTCATGAGTAAGGCAACTCACGCAGAGGAAGATCCCCCAAATAGCCAGTGAACCTGTTTTAAAGATGGCATTTGAAGGATAAATGTTGTTCAGGACACTGGGTAACTCTCAAATGTTTCCTGAATGCTGGCCTTTGGATATTTAAATTTACTTGAGAGTAGACGGGGCCTTGGTCTAATGTCTCATCTGAAAGCACACCCGACATAGAACAAAGAAATAGGCACAGGAACAGGCCCTTCCAGCCTGTGGCGATCCAGATCCTTTATCTAAACCTGTCGCCTATTTTCCAAGGATCTACTTCCCTCTGTTCCCCGCCCGTTCATATATCTGTCCAGATGCATCTTAAATGATGCTATCGTGCCCGCCTCTACCACCTCCACTGGCAAAGCGTTCCACGCACCCACCACCCTCTGCGTAAAAAACTTTCCACTCACATCTCCCTTAAACTTTCCCCCTCTCACCTTGAAATCGTGACCCCTTGTAACGGGCAGCACGGTAGCATTGTGGATAGCATTGTGGATAGCACAATCGCTTCACAGCTTCAGGGTCCCAGGTTCAATTCCGGCTTAGGTCACTGTCTGTGCGGAGTCTGCACATCCTCCCCGTGTGGGCATGGGTTTCATCCGGGTGCTCCGGTTTCCTCCCACAGTCCAAAGATGTGCAGGTTAGGTGGATTGGCCATGATAAATTGCCCTTAGTGACCAAAATTGCCCTTAGTGTTGGGTGGGATTACTGGGTTATGGGGATAGGGTGGAGGTGTTGACCTTGGGTAGGGTGCTCTTTCCAAGAGCCGGTGCAGACTCGATGGGCTGAATGGCCTCCTTCTGCACTGTAAATTCTATGATAATTGACACCCCCACTCTTGGAAAAAGCTTGTTGCTATCCACCCTGTCCATACCTCTCATAATTCTGTAGACCTCAATCAGGTCCCCCCTCAACCTCCGTCTTTCCAATGAAAACAATCCTAATCTACTCAACCTTTCTTCATAGCTAGCACCCTCCATACCAGGCAACATCTTGGTGAACCTCCTCTGCACCCTCTCTAAAGCATCCACATACTTCTGGTAATGTGGCGACCAGAACTGCACGCAGTATTCCAAATGTGGCCTAACCAAAGTCCTGTACAACTGTAACATGACCTGCCAACTCTTGTACTCAATACCCCGTCCGATGAAGGCACACATGCTGTATGCCTTCTTGACCACTCTATCGACCTGCGTTGCCACCTTCAGGGTACAATGGACCTCAACTCCCAGATCTCTCTGTACATCAATTTTTCCCAGGACTCTTCCATTGACCATATAATCCGCTCTTGAATTTGATCTTCCAAAATGCATCACCTCACATTTGCCTGGATTGAACTCCATCTGCCATTTCTCTGCCCAACTCTCCAATCTATCTATATTTTGCTGTATTCTCTGAGTCCTCCTCGCTATCTGCAACTCCACCAATCTTAGTATCATCTGCAAACTTGCTGATCAGACCATCTATACCTTCGTCCAAATCATTTATGTATGTCACAAACAACAGTGGTTCGAGCACGAATCCCTGTGGAACACCACTAGTCACCTTTCTCCATTTTGAGACACTCCCTTCCACCACTACTCTGTCTCCTTTGCCCAGCCAGATCTTTATCCATCGAGCTAGTACACCCTGAACCCCATACGACTTCACTTTTACCATCAACCTGCCATGGGACACTTTATCAAATGCCTTACTGAAGTCCATGTATATGACATTTACAGTCCTTCCCTCATCAATTAACTTTGTCACTTCCTCAAAGAATTCTATTAGGTTTGTAAGACATGACCTTCCCTGCACAAAACCACGCTGCCTATCACTGATCAGTCTATTTTCTGCCACATTCCGGCGCCTTCCCGTACCAGCCTCCCCGGACAGGCGCCGGAATGTGGCGACTAGGGGCTTTTCACAGTAACTTCATTGAAGCCTACTCGTGACAATAAGCGATTTTCATTTTCATTTCATTTTTCATTTCATTTCACACATGTGAATAGATCCTGCTGCCTATCACTTATAAGTCTATCCAGATGTGAATAGATCCTATCCCTCAGATTCTTCTCCAACAGTTTGCCTACCACTGACGTCAAGCTCACAGGTCTATAATTCCCTGGATTATCCTTGCTACCCTTCTTAAACAAAGGGACAACATTAGCAATTCTCCAGTCCTCCGGGACCTCACCCATAGAACATAGAACGATACAGCGCAGTACAGGCCCTTCGGTCCTCGATGATGCACCGACATGGAAAAAAACTAAAGGCCATCTAACCTACACTATGCCCTTATCATCCATATGCTTATCCAATAAACTTTTAAATGCCCTCAATGTTGGCGAGTTCACTACTGTTGCAGGTAGGGCATTCCACGGCCTCACCACTCTTTGCGTAAAAAACCCACCTCTGACCTCTGTCCTATATCTATTACCCCTCAATTTAAGGCTATGTCCCCTCGTGCTAGCCACCTCCATCCGCGGGAGAAGGCTCTCGCTGTCCACCCTATCTAACCCTCTGATCATTTTGTATGCCTCTATTAAGTCACCTCTTAACCTTCTTCTCTCTAACGAAACAACCTCAAGTCCATCAGCCGTTCCTCATAAGATTTTCCCTCCATACCAGGCAACATCCTGGTAAATCTCCTCTGCACCCGTTCCAAAGCTTCCACGTCCTTCCTATAATGAGGCGACCAGAACTGTACGCAATACTCCAAATGCGGCCGTACTAGAGTTTTGTACAACTGCAACATGACCTCATGGCTCCGGAACTCAATCCCTCTACCAATAAAGGCCAACACACCATAGGCCTTCTTCACAACCCTATCAACCTGGGTGGCAACTTTCAGGGATCTATGTACATGGACACCGAGATCCCTCTGCTCATCCACACTACCAAGAATTTTACCATTAGCCAAATATTCTGCATTCCTGTTATTCTTTCCAAAGTGAATCACCTCACACTTCTCCACATTAAACTCCATTTGCCACCTCTCAGCCCAGCTCTGCAGCTTATCTATGTCCCTCTGTAACCTGCAACATCCTTCCGCACTGTCTACAACTCCACCGACTTTAGTGTCGTCTGCAAATTTACTCACCCATCCTTCTGCGCCCTCTTCTAGGTCATTTATAAAAATGACAAACAGCAACGGCCCCAGAACAGATCCTTGTGGTACGCCACTCATAACTGAACTCCATTCTGAACATTTCCCATCAACTACCACCCTCTGTCTTCTTTCAACTAGCCAATTTCTGATCCACATCTCTAAATCACCCTCAATCCCCAGCCTCCGTATTTTCTGCAATAGCCGACCGTGGGGAACCTTATCAAACGCTTTACTGAAATCCATATACACCACATCAACTGCTCTACCCTCGTCTACCTGTTCAGTCACCTTCTCAAAGAACTCGATAAGGTTTGTGAGGCATGACCTACCCTTCACAAAACCATGCTGACTATCCATAATCATAGTATTCCTATCTAGATGATTATAAATCGTATCTTTTATAATCCTCTCCCCTCCAAGACTTTACCCACCACAGATGTTAGGCTCACCGGTTATCTCTACTCCCCTTCTTGAACAAAGGGACCACATTTGCTATCCTCCAGCCCTCTGGCACTATTCCTGTAGCCAATGATGACCTAAAAATCAAAGCCAAGGGCTCAGCAATCTCTTCCCTGGCTTCCCAGAGAATCCTAGGATAAATCCCATCAGGCCCCGGGGACTTATCTATTTTCACCTTGTCCAGAATTGCCAACACTTCTTCCCTACGCACCTCAATGCCATCTATTCTAATAGCCTGGGTCTCAGCATTCTCCTCCACAATATTATCTTTTTCCTGAGTGAATACTGACGAAAAGTATTCATTTAGTATCTCGCTTATCTCCTCAGCCTCCACACACAACTTCCCACCACTGTCCTTGACTGGCCCTACTCTTACCCTAGTCATTCTTTTATTCCTGACATACCTATAGAAAGCTTTTGGGTTTTCCTTGATCCTACCTGCCAAAGACGTCTCATGTCCCCTCCTTGCTCGGCTTAGCTCTCTCTTTAGATCCTTCCTCGCTTCCTTGTAACTATCAAGTGCCCCAACTGAAACTTCACGCCTCATCTTCACATAGGCCTCCTTCTTCCTCTTAACAAGAGATTCCACTTCTTTGGTAAACCACGGTTCCCTCGCTCGACCCCTTCCTCCCTGCCTGACTGGTACGTACTTATCAAGAACATGCAATAGCTGTTCCTTGAACAAGCTCCACATATCCAGTGTGCCCAACCCTTGCAGCCTACTTCTCCAACCTACACATCCTAAGTCATGTCTAATGGCATCATAATTGCCCTTCCCCCAGCTATAACTCTTGCCCTGCGGGGTATACTTATCCCTTTCCATCACTAATGTAAAGGTCACCGAATTGTGGTCACTGTTTCCAAAGTGCTCACAGCAAAGTGCTGTTTCCATGCTCAGGGATGCTGCAAAGATATCTGTTAAGGACCCAGCTATTTTTTCCCCTCGATTCCCTCAATAACCTGGGATAGATCCCATCCGGACCTGGGGACTTGTCCACCTTAATGCCTTTTAGAATACCCAAATCTTCCCCCTTCCTTATGCCAACTTGACCTAGAGTATTTAAACATCCATCCCTAGCCTCAACATCCGTCATGTCCATCTCCTTGGTGAATACCGATGCAAAGTACTCATTAAGAATTTCACCCATTTCCTCTGACTCCACGCATAAATTCCCTCTTTTGTCTTTGAGTGGACCAATCCTTTCTCTAGTTACCCTCTTGCTCCTTACATACGAATAAAAGGCTTTGGGATTTTCCTTAACCCTGTTAGCCAAAGATATTTCATGACCCCTTTTAGCCCTCTTTATTGCGCGTTTGAGATTTGTCCTACTTTCCCGATATTCCTCCAAAGCTTCATCAGTTTTGAGTCGCCTCGATCTTATGTATGTTTCCTTTTTCATTTTAGCTAGTCTCACAATTCCACCCGTCATCCATGGTTCCCTAATCTTCCCATTTCTATCCCTCATTTTCACAGGGACATGTCTGTCCTGCACTCTAATCAACCTTTCCTTAAAAGACTCCCACATTTCAAATGTGGATTTACCCTTAAACAGCTGCTCCCAATCCACATTCCCTAGCTCCTGCCGAATTTTGTTATACTCTGCCTTTCCCCAATTTAGCACTCTTCCTTTAGGACCACTCTCGTCTTTGTCCACGAGTATTCTAAAACTTACGGAATTGTGATCGCTATTCCCAAAGTAATCACCGAGTGAAACTTCAACCACCTGGCCGGGATCATTCCCCAGTACCAGGTCCAGTATGGCCCCTTCCCGAATTGAACTATTTCCATACTGCTCTAAAAAAAACTCTCCTGGATGCTCCTTACAAATTCTGCTCCATCTACGCTTCCAACACTACATGAGTCCCATTCAATGTAGTGGAAGTTAAAAACTCCCATCACAACCACCCTATTGCTCCTACATTTTTCTATAATCTGTCTACATATTTGTACCTCTACTTCATGCTCGCTTTTGGGAGGCCTGTCGTAAAGTCCCAACAATGTTACTGCACCCTTCCTATTTCTTAGCTCTACCCATGTTGCCTCAGTGCTCGAGTCCTCCATTGTGCCCTCCTTAATCACAGCTGTGATATCATCTCTGACCAGTAATGCAACTCCTCCACCCCTTTTACCTACCTCTCTATCCCTCCTGAAGCATCTATACCCTGGGATATTTAGTTGCCAGTCTTGCCCTTCCCTCAACCAAGTCTCAGTAATACCTATAACATTATATTCCCAGGTGCTAATCCAAGCCTTAAATTCATCTGCCTTACCTGCTACACTTCTCACATTAAAACAAATGCACCTCAGACCATTTGTGCCTTTGCATTCATCATCTGTACCCTGTCTACTCTTCCCCTTAGTCACAATGAGTTTATTATCTAGTACCTTACTGGCTTTAGTTGCTGCCTCTTTCCTAACCTCTAACTTCCTAATCTGGTTCCCATCCCCAGGCCACATTAGTTTAAAACCGCCTCAACAGTGTTAGCAAAAGCACCCCCGAGAACATTGGTTCCAGTCCTGCCCAGGTGTAGACCATCCAATTTGTAATGGTCCCACCGCCCCCAGAACCGGTTCCAATGTCCCAAAAATCTGAACCCCTCCCTCCTGCACCATCTCTTAAGCCACGTATTCATTCTGACTATTCTTGAATTTCTACTCTGACTGTCTCGTGGCACTGGTAGCAACCCTGAGATTACGACCTTTAAAGGTCCTACTTTTTAAACTTATCTCTTAACTCCCTAAATTCTGATTGTAGGACCTCATCCCGTTTTTTACCTATATCGTTGGTGCCTATATGCACCACGACAACTGGCTGTTCACCCTCCCCGTTCAGTATGTCATGCAGCCGATCTGAGACATCCCTGACCCATGCACCCGGGAGGCAACATACCATTCGGGAGTCTCGTTTCCGACCACAGAAATGGCTGTCTACTCCCCTTACGATTGAATCCCCCATGACTATAGCCCTGCCAGTCTTTTTCCCGCCCTTCTGTGCAGCAGAGCCAGCCACGGTGCCATGAGCCTGGCTACTACTGCCTTCCCCTGGTGAGTCATCTCCCCCAACAGTATCCAAAACAGTATGCCTGTTTTGGAGGGAGATGACAGCAGGGGACACCAGCACTGCCTTTTGGTCACCCATTCCCTGTCTCCCTCACCAATGCTAATCTGCGGTGTGACCAACTCACTAAACTTGCTATCCGCGACCTCCTCAGCATCGCAGATGCTCCAAAGTGAGTCCATCCGCAGCTCCAGAGCCGTCATGGGGTCTAAGAAGAGCTGCAGCTGGACACACTTTCCGCACATGAAGGAGTCAGGGGCATCGGCCGCGTCCCCGAAATCCCACATTGAGCACGAGCAGTCCCCACACTGGATGTATCAGTCTGGATTACATTGTCACTCAGGAAGGATGCAAATGCATTGGAAGCAGTTCGCAGAGGTTTACTGGATTTAATACCTGGAATGGGTGGATTGCCTTATGAGTAAAGACTGGACAGGTTCATCTTGTATCCGCTGGAGTTTCGAAGAATGAGGTGACATGTTATGGAGAGAGACTAGAACTGGGGGACACAGATTAAAGATAAGGGATCTCCCATTTAAGACGGCGATGAGAAGAAATGTTCTCCCACAGAGCGTCGTCATTTGATTTATTGTCACATGTACCTAAGTAGTGAAAATTATTTTTATGTGGCCAAGGAAACGTACTCAGTACGTACACACTCTCTTCCTTGGAAAGGGATGGAGGCAGGGTCAATGAACGTTCTAATGCAGAGATGTGATAGATTCTTTTGTTATATAAATTTAAGAGTACCGAATTCATTTTTTCTAATTAAGGGGCAATATAGCGTGGCTAATCCACCTACCATGCACATCTTTGGGTTGTGGGGGCAAAACCCACGCAAACACAGGGAGAATGCGTAAACTCCACACGGACAGTGACCCAGAGCCGGGATCGAAACCGGGACCTCAGCGCTGTAAGACAGCAGTGCTAACCACTGAGCCACCATGCTGCCCTGAGATGGGATAGATTCTTGACCAACAAGGGAGTCAAAGGTTGTCGGAGATTGGCAGAGTTGTGAAGTTGATGCCGCAATCAGGTGGGCTATGATCTGATGGGATAACGGCAGCAGGCTCGTCGAGCCAAATAGCAAGCTCCTGCTCCCATTTCACGTTGCTGCCCACAATCACTGGAAGGGTGCAAGACGAAAGGCTTCATAAGAACTAGGAGCAGGAGTAGGCCATCTGGCCCCTTGAGCCTGCTCCGCCATTCAATGAGATCATGGCTGATCTTTTGTGGACTCAGCTCCACTTTCCGGCCCGAACACCATACCCATTAATCCTGTAATTCTTCAAAAAACTATCTTTATCTTAAAAACATTTATGAAGGAGCCTCAACTGCTTCACTGGGCAAGGAATTCCATAGATTCACAACCCTTTGGGTGAAGAAGTTCCTCCTAAACTCAGTCCTAAATCTACTTCCCCTTATTTTGAGGCTATGCCCCCTAGTTCTGCTTTCAGCCGCCAGTGGAAACAACCTGCCCGCATCTATTCCATCTATTCCCTTCATAATTTTATATGTTTCTATAAGATCCCCACCGCATCCTTCTAAATTCTAACGAGTATAGTCCCAGTCTACTCAACCTCTCCTCGTAATCCAACCCCTTCAGCTCTGGGATTGACCGAGTGAATCGCCTTTGCACACCCTCCAGTGCCAGTACGTCCTTTCTCAGGTAAGGAGACCAAAACTGAACACAATACCCCAGGTGTGGCCTCACTAACACCTTATACAATTGCAGCATAACCTCCCTAGTCTTAAACTCCATCCCTCTGGCAACGAAAGACAAAACTCCATTTGCCTTCTTAATCACCTGTAAACCAACTTTTTGCGACTCATGCACTAGCACACCCAGGTCTCTCTGCACAGCAGCATGTTTTAATATTTTATCATTTAAATAATAATCCCGTTTGCTGTTGTTCCTACCAAAATGGATAACCTCACATTTGTCAACATTGTATTCCATCTGCCAGACCCTAGGCCATTCACTTAACCTATCCAAATCCCTCTGCAGACTTCCAGTATCCTCTGTACTTTTCACTTTACCACTCATCTTAGTGTCATCTGCAAACTTGGACACATTGCCCTTGGTCCCCAACTCCAAATCATCTATGTAAATTGTGAACAATTGTGGGCCCAGCACTGATCCCTGAGGGGCACAACTAGCTACTGATTGCCAACCAGAGAAACACCCATTAATCCCCACTCTTCGGCAACATAGCTCTCTTTTCAATAATATTCAAGCTCTGTAGCACCAAGCCATGGTGAAAATACATTGCTGGGTTGTTCTGGAAGCTTCCACAAGGTACAGAGGCAGACGGTCCCTCTATGCTGCTGCCCAGCCCTGGGCCCCTCCTTAGGATGGGCCCCACAAGCCGCCTCATGATCACCGCCCCCCTTTAACAGAGTCCCAGATTTGTCAATCCCGAATCCCCTGCCGGTTAAACAGCCCCTGGGCCACGCAGCAATTACCCCACCCACCCTCCTCCCTTTACCCCTCTCCCTCCCTCCACACAACCAAACTCCTCCGAAATCCCCTCCGCCTCCCCTGGACCGAGCCTCAACCGGCACCCGCGCCTCCGGCGCCATTAAACCCACGACCAACGGCAAATCCCGCACAAATACAGCCCTTCCCGCTCCGCCCGCAAGGCCGGCTGACCATCCCCCGCCCCACCTCACCGATAAACCCATCCCTTACGGGCGGATGGCAGCCGATTGCCCCACTCGCCCTCAGCCTTCACCCACCATCATCTTTCCGCTTCTCGCAGCTCCGGCCGAACCTTCCAGCAACCGCCACGCGCGCGCACAGCGTCCTGACGTCACCCGGCGCCCTGCCCGGCTGCCTGGGTAACAACAGACGCCTTTGGTGCCAGTATCAAAGATGGCGGCCTCACACTGCAGGTGGACTTCAAATAGGGATCTGCATACTGGGGAAATAGGGATCTGTACACTGGGGAAATAGGGATCTGTACACTGGGGAAATAGGGATCTGTACAATGGGGAAATAGGGGTCTATACACTGGAGAAATTGGGATCTGTACACTGGAAAATTAGGGATCTGTACACTGGAGAAATAGGGATCTGTACTCTGGAGAAATAGGGGTCTATACACTGGAAAAATAGGGATCTGTACGCTGGAGAAATATGGATCTATACACTGGGGAAATAGGGATCTGTACACTGGGGAAATAGGGATCTGTACAATGGGGAAATAGGGATCTGCATACTGGGGAAATAGGGATCTGTACACTGGAGAAATAGAGATCTATACACTGGAGAAATAGGGATCTGTACGCTGGAGAAATATGGATCTATACATTGGAGAAATAGGGATCTGTACGCTGGAGAAATATGGATCTATACACTGGGGAAATAGGGATCTGTACACTGGGGAAATAGGGATCTGTACACTGGGGAAATAGGGATCTGTACAATGGGGAAATAGGGATCTGCATACTGGGGAAATAGGGATCTGTACACTGGGGAAATAGGGATCTGTACTCTGGAGAAATAGGGGTCTATACACTGGAGAAATAGGGATATGTACACTGGAGAAATAGAGATCTATACACTGGAGAAATAGGGATCTGTACGCTGGAGAAATATGGATCTATACATTGGAGAAATAGGGATCTGTACACTGGGGAAATAGGGATCTATACAGTGGAGAAATAGGGATCTATACACTGAGGAAATAGGGATCTGTACACTGGAGAAATAGGGATCTGCACACTGGAGAAATAGGGACCTGTACACTGGGGAAATAGGGATCTGTACACTGTGGAAATAGGGATCTGCACACTGGAGAAATAGGGACCTGTACACTGGGGAAATAGGGATCTGTACACTGTGGAAATAGGGATCAATACACTGGGGAAATAGGGATCAATACTCTGGGGACATAGGGATCTGTATGCTGGAGAAATAGGGACATGTACACTGGGGAAATAGGGATCTATACACTGGAGAAATAGGGATCAATACACTGGGGAAATAGGGATCTGTACAATGGATAAATAGGGATCTGTAAACTGGAGAAATAGGGATCTGTACCCTGGAGAAATAGGGATCTGTACACTGGAGAAATAGGGATCTATACACGGGAGAAATAGAGATCGATACATTGGACAAATAGGGATCTGTACCCTGGGGAAATAGAGATCTGTACACTGGGGAAATAGGGATCTGTAAACTGGAGAAATAGGGTTCTGTACACTGGGGAAATAGGGATCTATACATTGGAGAAATAGGGATCTGTACGCTGGAGAAATAGGGATCTGTAAACTGGAGAAATAGGGATATGTACCCTGAAGAAATAGGGATCTGTACACTGGGGTAATCGGGATCTATACACTGGATAAATAGGGATCTGTATACTGGAGAAATAGGGATCTGCACACTGGAGAAATAGGGATCTTGACACTGGAGAAATAGGGATCTGTACACTGGAGAAATAGGGATCTATACACTGGAGAAATAGGGATCTGTACGCTGGGGAAATATGGATCTATACACTGGAGAAATTGGGATCTATACACTAAAGAAATAGGGATCTGTACACTGGAGAAATAGGGATCTGTACACTGGAGAAATAGGGACCTGTACACTGGGGAAATAGGGATCTGTACACTGTGGAAATAGTGATCAATACACTGGGGAAATAGGGATCAATACTCTGGGGACATAGGGATCTGTATGCTGGAGAAATAGGGACCTGTACACTGGGGAAATAGGGATCTATACACTGGAGAAATAGGGATCAATACACTGGGGAAATACGGATCTGTACAATGGATAAATAGGGATCTGTAAACTGGAGAAATAGGGATCTGTACCCTGGAGAAATAGGAATCTGTACCCTGGAGAAATAGGGATCTATACACGGGAGAAATAGAGATCGATACACTGGACAAATAGGGATCTATACCCTGGGGAAATAGGGATCTGTACACTGGGGAAATAGGGATCTATACAGTGGGGAAATAGGGATCTGTACGCTGGAGAAATATGGATCTATACACTGGAGAAATTGGGATCTATACACTAAAGAAATAGGGATCTGTACACTGGAGAAATAGTGAGCTGCACACTGGAGAAATAGGGATCTGTAAACTGGAGAAATAGGGATCTGTACCCTGGAGAAATAGGGACCTGTACACTGGGGAAATAGGGATCTGTAAACTGGAGAAATAGGGATCTGTACCCTGGAGAAATAGGAATCTGTACCCTGGAGAAATAGGGATCTATACACGACAGAAATAGAGATCGATACACTGGACAAATAGGGATCTGTACCCTGGGGAAATAGGGATCTGTACACTGGGGAAATAGGGATCTATACAGTGGAGAAATAGGGATCTATACACTGGGGAAATAGGGATCTGTACAATGGATAAATAGGGATCTGTAAACTGGAGAAATAGGGTTCTGTACACTGGGGAAATAGGGATTATACATTGGAGAAATAGGGATCTGTACGCTGGAGAAATAGGGATCTGTAAACTGGAGAAATAGGGATCTGTAAACTGGAGAAATAGGGATCTGTACACTGGGGTAATAGGGATCAATACACTGGATAAATAGGGATCTGTATACTGGAGAAATAGGGATCTGCACACTGGAGAAATAGGGATCTGTAAACTGGAGAAATAGGGATCTGTACACTGGAGAAATAGGGATCTGTAAACTGGAGAAATAGGGATCTGTAACCTGGAGAAATAGGGATCTCTACACGGGAGAAATAGGGATCTTGACACTGGAGAAATAGGGATCTGTACACTGGGGAAATAGGGATCTGTACACTGGGGAAATAGGGATATGTACACTGGAGAAATAGGGATCTATACACGGGAGAAATAGGGATCTTGACACTGGAGAAATAGGGATCTGTACACTGGGGAAATAGGGATATGTACACTGGGGAAATAGGGATCTATACACGGGAGAAATAGGGATCTTGACACTGGAGAAATAGGGATCTGTACACTGGAGAAATAGGGATCTGTACACTGGGGAAATAGGGATCTATACACTGGAGAAATAGGGATCTGTACACTGGAGAAATAGGGACCTGTACACTGGGGAAATAGGGATCTGTACACTGTGGAAATAGTGATCAATACACTGGGGAAATAGGGATCAATACTCTGGGGACATAGGGATCTGTATGCTGGGGAAATAGGGATCTATACATTGGAGAAATAGGGATCTGTACGCTGGAGAAATAGGGATCTTGACACTGGAGAAATAGGGATCTGTACATTGATGGAAATAGGGATCTATACACTGGGGAAATAGGGATCTATACACTGGGGAAATAGGGATCTATACATTGGAGACATAGGGATCTGTACCCTGGAGAAATAGGGATCTGTACACTGGAGAAATAGGGATCTATACACAGGAGAAATAGAGATTGATACACTGGAGAAATAGGGATCTGTACCCTGGGGAAATAGGGATCTGTTCCCTGGGGAAATAGGGATCTGTACACTGGGGAAATAGGGATCTGTACCCTGGGGAAATAGGGATCTATACATTGGAGAAATAGGGATCTGTACGCTGGAGAAATAGGGATCTGTAAACTGGAGAAATAGGGATCTGTACACTGGAGAAATAGGGATCTATACACTGGAGAAATAGGGATCTGTACACTGGAGAAATAGGGATCTGTACACTGGAGAAATAGGGATCTGTACACTGGAGAAATAGGAATCTATATACTGGAGAAATAGGGATCTGTACACTGGAGAAATAGGGATCTGTACACCGGAGAAATAGGGATCTATACACGGGAGAAATAGGGATCTGTACACTCGAGAAATAGGGATCTATACACTGGGGAAATAGGGATCTATACACGGGAGAAATAGGGATCTGTACACTCGAGAAATAGGGATCTTGACACTGGAGAAATAGAGATTGATACACTGGAGAAATAGGGATCTGTACACTGGAGAAATAGGGATCTGTACATTGATGGAAATAGGGATCTGTACACTGGGGAAATAGGGATCTATACACTGGGGAAATAGGGATCTGTACACTGGGGAAATAGGGGTCTATACACTGGGGAAATAGGGATCTGTACACTGGGGAAATAGGGATCTGTACACTGGGGAAATAGGGATCTATACATTGGAGAAATAGGGATCTGTACACTGGGGAAATAGGGATCTGTACATTGATGGAAATAGGGATCTGCACACTGGGGAAATAGGGATCTGTACATTGATGGAAATAGGGATCTGCACACTGGGGAAACAGGGATCTGTACACTGGGGAAATAGGGATCTGTACACTGGGGAAATATGGATCTATACACTGGGGAAATAGGGATCTGTACACTGGGGAAATAGGGATCTGTACACTGGGGAAATAGGGATCTATACATTGGAGAAATAGGGATCTGTACACTGGGGAAATAGGGATCTGTACACTGGAGAAATAGGGATCTATACACGGGAGAAATAGGGATCTGTACACTGGGGAAATAGGGATCTGTACACTGGGGAAATAGGGATCTATACATTGGAGAAATAGGGATCTGTACACTGGGGAAATAGGGATCTGTACACTGGAGAAATAGGGATCTATACATTGGAGAAATAGGGATCTGTACACTGGGGAAATAGGGATCTGTACATCGATGGAAATAGGGATCTGTACACTGGAGAAATAGGGATCTGCACACTGGGGACATAGGGATCTGTACACTGGGGAAATAGGGATCTGTACATCGATGGAAATAGGGATCTGTACACTGGAGGAATAGGGATCTGTACACTGGGGAAATAGGGATCTGCACACTGGGGAAATAGGGATCTGCACACTGGGGACATAGGGATCTGTACATGGGGAAATAGGGATCTGCACATTGGGGAAATAGGGATCTGTACACTGGGGAAATACTGTCTGTGTGGAGTGTAGCCACCTGGGGTGGCCACATCCCGATTACAAAATGGACACTTGCAGAGAATGAAGGGAAAATTGGACAATGCTCAGAAAACAAGCAGATACAAGGGGCGCGATTCTCCGCCCCCCACAACGGGTCGGAGAATAGCGGGAGGGCCTTCCCGACATTTTTCCCGACCTCCCGCTATTCTCCCCCCCCACCCCCCCACGGCCGCCCCACGACACGAATCGCTGCTCGCCGTTTTTTAACGGCGAACAGCGATTCTCCCCTATCCGATGGGCCGGGTTCCCAGGCCTTTACGGCCGTTTTCACGAACGCAAACACACCTGCTCTTACCATTCATGAAAACGGCCACAAAGTTCCGTTCCCGACAACCATGGCACCGATTGGCACTGGAGAAATAGGGATCTGTACACTGGGGAAATAGGGATCTATACACTGGAGAAATAGGGATCTGTACACTGGAGAAATAGGGACCTGTACACTGGGGAAATAGGGATCTGTACACTGTGGAAATAGTGATCAATACACTGGGGAAATAGGGATCAATACTCTGGGGACATAGGGATCTGTATGCTGGGGAAATAGGGATCTATACATTGGAGAAATAGGGATCTGTACGCTGGAGAAATAGGGATCTTGACACTGGAGAAATAGGGATCTGTACATTGATGGAAATAGGGATCTATACACTGGGGAAATAGGGATCTATACACCGGGGAAATAGGGATCTATACATTGGAGACATAGGGATCTGTACCCTGGAGAAATAGGGATCTGTACACTGGAGAAATAGGGATCTATACACAGGAGAAATAGAGATTGATACACTGGAGAAATAGGGATCTGTACCCTGGGGAAATAGGGATCTGTTCCCTGGGGAAATAGGGATCTGTACACTGGGGAAATAGGGATCTGTACCCTGGGGAAATAGGGATCTATACATTGGAGAAATAGGGATCTGTACGCTGGAGAAATAGGGATCTGTAAACTGGAGAAATAGGGATCTGTACACTGGAGAAATAGGGATCTATACACTGGAGAAATAGGGATCTGTACACTGGAGAAATAGGGATCTGTACACTGGAGAAATAGGGATCTGTACACTGGAGAAATAGGAATCTATACACTGGAGAAATAGGGATCTGTACACTGGAGAAATAGGGATCTGTACACTGGAGAAATAGGGATCTATACACGGGAGAAATAGGGATCTGTACACTCGAGAAATAGGGATCTATACACTGGGGAAATAGGGATCTATACACGGGAGAAATAGGGATCTGTACACTCGAGAAATAGGGATCTTGACACTGGAGAAATAGAGATTGATACACTGGAGAAATAGGGATCTGTACACTGGAGAAATAGGGATCTGTACATTGATGGAAATAGGGATCTGTACACTGGGGAAATAGGGATCTATACACTGGGGAAATAGGGATCTGTACACTGGGGAAATAGGGGTCTATACACTGGGGAAATAGGGATCTGTACACTGGGGAAATAGGGATCTGTACACTGGGGAAATAGGGATCTGTACACTGGGGAAATAGGGATCTATACATTGGAGAAATAGGGATCTGTACACTGGGGAAATAGGGATCTGTACATTGATGGAAATAGGGATCTGCACACTGGGGAAATAGGGATCTGTACATTGATGGAAATAGGGATCTGCACACTGGGGAAACAGGGATCTGTACACTGGGGAAATAGGGATCTGTACACTGGGGAAATATGGATCTATACACTGGGGAAATAGGGATCTGTACACTGGGGAAATAGGGATCTGTACACTGGGGAAATAGGGATCTATACATTGGAGAAATAGGGATCTGTACACTGGGGAAATAGGGATCTGTACACTGGAGAAATAGGGATCTATACACGGGAGAAATAGGGATCTGTACACTGGGGAAATAGGGATCTGCACACTGGGGAAATAGGGATCTGCACACTGGGGACATAGGGATCTGTACATGGGGAAATAGGGATCTGCACACTGGGGAAATAGGGATCTGTACACTGGGGAAATACTGTCTGTGTGGAGTGTAGCCACCTGGGGTGGCCACATCCCAATTACAAAATGGACACTTGCAGAGAATGAAGGGAAAATTGGACAATGCTCAGAAAACAAGCAGATACAAGGGGCGCGATTCTCCGCCCCCCACAACGGGTCGGAGAATAGCGGGAGGGCCTTCCCGACATTTTTCCCGACCTCCCGCTATTCTCCCCCCCCACCCCCCCACGGCCGCCCCACGACACGAATCGCTGCTCGCCGTTTTTTAACGGCGAACAGCAATTCTCCCCTATCCGATGGGCCGGGTTCCCAGGCCTTTACGGCCGTTTTCACGAACGCAAACACACCTGCTCTTACCATTCATGAAAACGGCCGCAAAGTTCCGTTCCCGACAACCATGGCACCGATTGGCACGGCCGCACCACGGCCGTGCCAAGGATGGCATGGGCCCGCGATCGATGCCCACCGATCGCGGGCAGCGGGTCCGAAAACCGCGCCCTCTTTGTTCCTCCGCCGCCCCGCAGGATCAGTCCGCGGGGCGGCTGAGGGGTATGACGGCCCGCACATGCGCGGGTTTGACGCATATGCGTGATGACGTCATCCGCGCATGTGCGGTTTGGAGCCGTCCAATCCGCGCATGCACGGCTGACGTCATCGTGCGCGTCAGCCGTCGTGATCCTTGGCGCGCGGGCTTAGTGACGGTCGCTAAGCCTGCGATGCCGTGGTTCACGGGGCCCCGCTGCTAGCCCCGACCGGGGAGGAGGATCGGGTCCCGGGAGGGGGCGTGGAGGCTGCCGTGAAACACGGGCAGTTTCACGGCATCCTTTACGACTCTCCGCATTTGCGGAGAATCGCGCCCAAGGTGTGTCTGTGGATTGAAGTTTGCAGCTTCCAGACAAGACCAATACTACCAGCCATTAGCATAGAAATGAGCTATCTCCAGGGACAAAAGAAAACATTTAAGCAAACGATACCAGAGCAGACTCCCCGGCGCCAATGGAGACTAAAACAAAGGCAGGCCAACGGTCACCTAGGGCCCGCCCAGCGATCAGGCAGCCACCCCTTTATTGGAGAAAATCAATACAGATGATTAGGATATGGTCCAATTAATTGGGGCCAAGTTCAAGGCCCGCCCAAAAGAGCGCAAAGCCCCTTTGGGGTATAAAGAGGAGCCCCCCAAGACAGATCGCTCTCTTCTTCTTCTTCATCATCTTGGTCTTGGCTCTCAGCGACGAGAGACCCGCCAAGCACCAGACAAGTAAGTCTAAAGTCAACGCACGCTACGAGATAGGCGCTCCTAGCTACTATTCTATACCAGTTCGATGCCAGCAGTATCAGAACCGGACAACGGCCATTGTTCCTCTGACTGAGTGGGCACCCGAAGCTAAGTATAGGCTTTAGTAGTAGTGGTAGTTTAGTGAGTAGAGTTTGTGCATGAGTATAATTGACTGTGTGTGTAAATAAATGAGCATTGATTTCAAATTTACTAATTGGTGTATTGAGTCTTTGATCAGTATTCGGTTTTGAACCTTGTGGCGGTATCGAAAGGATACCTGGCGACTCTTGAGCTAGCATAATTAAAACAGAGCAAATTAAGGAGAGCATAACGAGCAACAGGAGTTTGCACATTCTCCCCGTGTCTCCCAAAACCCAAAAGATGTGCAGGGTAGGTGGATTGGCCACGCTAAATTGCCCCTTAATTGGAAAGAAAAAAATATTGGGGACCATAAATTTATTTAAAAAAAGAAATGTGGATCTATACACTGGATAAATAGGGGTCTGTACACTGGAGGAAATAGGGATCTGTACTCTGGAGAATAGATTTACATTTATTGTCACGTGTACCGAGGTACAGTGAAAAGTATTATTCTGTGTACAGTCCAGGCAGATCGCTCCATACATGAAAACATAGAACATACGATAAATACATGAGGACACATAATGAAAATACATAACCATAGACAGCGGGTGAAGTATACAGTATATAGAAACATAGAAAATAGGTGCAGGAGTAGGCCATTCGGCCCTTCGAGCCTGCACCACCATTCAATATGATCATGGCTGATCATGGCAAATTCAGCATCCCACTCCCACTTTCTCTCCATACCCCTTGATCCCTTTAGCCACAAGGGCCACGTTCAGCTCCCTCTCGAATATATCCAATGAAATGGCCCCAACAGCTTTCAGTGGCAGAGACTTCCACACATTCACAACTCTCTGAGAGAAGATGTTCTTCCTCATCTCAGTCCTGAATGGTTTACCCCTTATTCTTAGGCTGTGACCCCTAATTCTGGACGTCCCAACATCGGGAACATTCTTCCCGCATCCAGCCTGTCCAGTCCCATCATGATTTTATATGTTTCTATGAGATCCCCTCTCATTCTTCTAAACTCCAGTGAGTACAAGCCCAGTCGATCCAGTCTTTCTTCATCTGTCAGTCCTGCCATCCCGGGAATTAGTCTGGTGAACCTTCGCTGGACACCCTCAATAGCAAGAATGTCCTTCCTCAAACTAGGCCAAACCTGCACACAAAACTCAAGGTGTGCCCTCACCAAGGCCCTGTATAACTGCAGCAAGATATCCCTACTCCTATACTCAAATCCTCTCGCTCTGAAGGCCAGCACATTGTTAGCTTTCCTCACCGCCTGCTGTACCTACATGCCAACCTTCAGCGACTGTTCCACCATGACACCCAGGTCTCGTTGCACTTCCCCTTTCCCTAAACTGCCACCATTCAGGTAACAATCTGCCTTCCTGTTTTGCTACCAAACTGGATAACTTCACATTTACCCACATTATATTGCCTTTGCCAAGTATTTTCCCACTCAGCCAGCCTGTCCAAGTCACCCAGCAGCCTCTTTGCATCCTCCTCACAGCACACACTGCCACCCAGCTTAGAGTCATCTGCAAATATGGAGATATTGCGCACAATTCCTTCATCCAAATCATTACTGTATATTGTGAATGTTTAGCACAGGGCTAAATCGCTGGCTTTGAAAGCAGACCAAGGCAGGCCAGCAGCACGGTTCAATTCCCGTAACAGCCTCCCCGAACAGGCGCCGGAATGTGGCGACTAGGGGCTTTTCACAGTAACTTCATTTGAAGCCTACTCGTGACAATAAGCGATATTCATTCATTCATGTTCCTAGTGTAGTCCTCCAAGATAGCTAAAAGTCGTAATGCTGGCAAAGAACATCAAGCTATGTATTTGAAACAAATCTAGTTTATTTTACACTACTTTAAATGATTTGCACACCTTACTAAGTAATAGCTCGTAAAAGGACAGTACTAAATCTATGCTACAGAAATCTATAATATATTTCTAATACAACTAACACTCTATCCAATCTTAAACTAATCTTCTCAAACATCTACTCCAATCTTCTCCCAGAACTCCAGGAGGCACAGTCTTTTATATGACTACTCTGAATGTGCCATCTAGTGTTGAGATACTTGAGCATCACCTTGTTAACCCTTTACACTCCTTACATTATACATCCCAGAACTGAACCCTGTGGTACCCCACTAATTACTGCCTGCCACTCTGAAAATGACCCGTTTATTCCCACTCTCTGCTTACTGTCTACCAACCAGCTCTCTATCCACGTCAATAGATTACCCCCAATACCTTGAGCTTTAATTTTGTGTGGGACCTTGTCAAAAGGTTTTTGAAAGTCCAGATATACAACATCCACTGGTTCACCCTTGTCCACTCTACTGGTGACATCCTCAAAAAATTCCAGAAGATTTGCCAAGCATGATTTCCCTTTAGTGAATCCATGCTGACTTGGACCGATCCTGTCCCCACTTTCCAAACGCTCAGTTATTTCATCCTTAATAACTAACTCCAGCATTTTCCCCACCACTGATGTCAGGCTAACCGGTCTATAATTCCCTGTTTTCTCTCCCTCCTTTTATAAAAAGTGGGGTTACATTAGATTGATTGATTGAGTGATATTTATTGTCACATGTACCGAAGTACAGTGAAAAGTATTTTTCTGCGGCCGAGGGAACTTACACAGTACGTACATAGTAGACAAAAGAATAATTGACAGAGAACATTGATAAATGGTACATCAACAAATAATGATTGGTTACAGTGCTGAACAAAGGCCAAATAAGCAATACATGATCAAGAGCAGCATAGGGCATCGTGAATTGTGTCTTACAGGAAACAGATCAGTTCGAGGGGAAGTCGTTGAGGAGTCTTGTAGCTATGGGAAGAAGCTGTTTTTATGTCTGGATGTGCGGGTCTTCAGACTTCTGTACCTTCTGCCTGATGGAAGGGTCTGGAAGAAGGCAATGTCTGGGTGGGAGGGGTCTCTGATAATGCTGTCTGCCTTCCTGAGGCAGCGAGAAGTGTGGACAGGATCAATGGGAGGGTGGCAAACTTGTGTGATGCATTGGGCTGAGTTCACCACACTCTGCAGTTTCTTGCGATATTGGACCGAGTAGTTGCCATACCAGGCTGTGATGCAGCCGGGTTTGGGGTTTGCGTTTGGAGGGTGGGGGTTTGGGTGTTGTGGTTTGGGGTTGGGGTTGGGGACGATGTGCTCGGTTTGGGGTTGGGGTGAGTGTTGGGGTTGGGGTTGGGCTTTAGGTTGGGATGAGGTTGGGGTTGGCGATTGGGGTTAGGATTAGGGTTGGGGTGGGGATTGGGGTTGGAGGGTTGGGGTATCGGGTTGGGGATGGGATTGGGGTCAGGGGTTGGGGATCGGGTTGGGGTTGGGTTTGGGGATGGGATTGGGGTTACGGTCAGGGGTTGGGGGATCGGGTTGGGGTTAGGGTTGGGTTTGGGGATGGGATTGGGGTTACGGTCAGGGGTTGGGGTATCAGGTTGGGGTTTGGGGTTGGGATGGGATTGGGGTTTGGTTGGGGTTGGGATTGGGGGTTAGGGTTGGGGTTGGGTTTTGGGGTTGGGGTTTGGGATTAGGTTTGGAATGGGGTTAGGGTTTGGGGTTGGGATTGCGGGGTTGGGTTGGCGGTGGGGGGTTTGGGGTTGTGTTGGGGTGAGGGGTTTGGGGTTGGGCGATCGGGTTGGGGATTGGGTTTGGGGTCAGGGGTTGGGTGCTGGGGTTGGGGGATCGGGTTGGGGTCAGGGGTTGGATGTTGGGGTTGGGGGTTTGGTTTGGGGGTTGGGGTCAGGGGTTGGGGTTGAGTTTGGGGTTATGGATGGGACTGGGGTTGGGATTGTGGATTGGGTTGAGGTTGGGGTTGTGGTCGGGGTTTGGGGTGGGGTTGGGGATGGAGGTTGCGTTTGGGGTTGGGATTGGGGGTTTGGATTGGGGGTTGGGTTGAGGTTGGAGTTGTAGTTGGGGTTGGGTTTGGGACTGGGGTTACGGTCAGGGGTTGGGTGTTGGGGTTAAGGATCGGATTGGGTTTGGGATGGGGTTGGGGTTGGGATTGGGGTTGTGGGTTGGGGGTTGGGATTGGGTTTGGGAGTTGGGTTTGGGAGTTGGGGTTGGGGTTTGGGTTGGCGGTGGGAGGTTTGGGGTTGGGTTGGGGGTTGGATTTGGGGATGGGATTGGGGTCAGGGTTGGGGGATCGGGTTGGGGGTTGTGGTCAGGGGTTGGGTGTTCGGGTTGGTTGGGGTTGGGGTCAGGGGTTGGGATCATGTTGGGGATTGGGGATGTGGTTGGGTTTGTGCTTGGGGATGGGGTTTTGATTGAAGTTGGGGATTAGGTTTGGGGGTTGGGTTGAGGTTGTGGTTAGGATCGGGGTTTGGGGTGGGGTTGGGGATGGGGGTTGGGTTTGGGGTTGTGATTAGGTTTGGGGGTTGGCATGGGGGTTGGGTTGAGATTGAGATTTGGGGTTGTGGTTTGGGGTTGAGGTTAGGGTCGGGGTTTGGGGTGGGATTGGGGATTCAGGGTTTGGGTTGGCCGTTGGGATTCAGGATTTGGTTGGGGTTGGAGTTTGAGATTGGGGGTTAGGTTGGGGTCGGGAATGGGGGTTGGGATTGCGGTTCAGGGTTGGGTTTGGGGGACGGTTGGGGGTTGGGGTTCAGGGTTTGGGTTGGGTGGGGTTGGGTTGCGTTTGGGGGATGGCTGGGGGTTGGGTTTCAGGGTTTGGGTGGGGTTTGGGTTGGGGATGGCTGGGGGTTGGGGTTCAGGGTTTGGGACTGGGTTGGGGTTCAGGGTTTGGGACGGTTGGGGTTCAGGGTTTGGGTTGGGTGGGGTTTGGGTTGGGGGTTGGGGTTGGGATTGGGGTTCAGGGTTTGGGTTGGGTGGGGTTTGGGTTGGGGTTCAGGGTTTGTGTTGGGTGGGGTTTGGGTTGGGGACGGTTGGGGTTCAGGGTTTGGGGTTCAGTGTTTGGGTTGGGTGGGGTTTGGGTTGGGGTTCAGGGTTTGGGTTGGGTGGGGTTTGGGTTGGGGATGGTTGGGGGTTGGGGTTCAGGGTTTGGGATTGGGGTTCAGGGTTTGGGTTGGGTGGGGTTTGGGGATGGCTGGGGGTTGGGGTTCAGGGTTTGGGATTGGTTTGGGGTTCAGGGTTTGGTTTGGGTTGGGAACGGTTGGGGTTCAGGGTTTGGGATTGGGTTGGGGTTCAAGGTTTGGGTTGGGTGGGGTTTGGGACGGCTGGGGGTTGGGGTTCAGGGTTTGGGATTGGGGGACGGGGTTGGGGATTGGGGTTCAAGGTTTGGGTTGGGGGACAGGGATTGGGGTTCAGGGTTTGGGTTGGGGGACGGGGTTAGGGTTTGGATTGGGGGACAGGGATGGGGTTGTGGGTTGGGATTCAGGGTTTGGGGACGGGGTTCAGGATTTGGGTTGGGGGACGGGTTGGGGTTCAGGGTTTGGGTTGGAGGACGGGGTTCAGGGTTTGGGTTGGGGGACGGGATTCAGGGTTTGGGGACAGGGATAGGGTTCAGGGTTTTGGTTGGGGGACGGTGATGGGGTTCAGGGTTTGGGGACGGGGGTGGGGTTGAGGGTTTGGGTTGGGGGTGGGGTTCAGGGTTTGGGTTGGGGACGGGGTTCAGGGTTTGGGACGGGGTGGGGTTCAGGGTTTGGGTTGGGGACGGGGGTGGGGTTCAGGGTTTGGGTTGGGGTACGGGGATGAGGTTCAGGGTTTGGGGACGGGGGGACAGGGGTGGGGTTGGGGTTCAGGGTTTGGGTTGGGGGACGGGGATTGGGGTTCAGGGTTTGGGTTGAGAGTTTGGTCTGGGGGACGGGGATGGGGGTTCAGGGTTTGGGGACGGGGGTTCAGGGTTTGGGGCCGGGGTTGGGGGACGGGGGTGGGGTTCAGGGTTTGGGTTGGGGACGGGGATTCAGGGTTTGGGTTGGGGGTCGGGATGGGGTTCAGAGTTTGGGTTGGGGACAGGGATGGGGTTGGGGTCGGGGTTCAGAGTTTGGGTTGGGGACAGGGTTGGGTTGGGGGACGGGGTCAGGTTTGGGTTGGGGACGGGGTTGGGGTTCAGGGTTTGGGTTGGGGGATGGGGGTTCAGGGTTTGGGGTGGGGTTCAGGGTTTGTGGTTGGATTGGGGGACGGGGTTGGGGTAGGATTGGGGGTTGGGTTTAGGTCGGGGATTGGGGTTCAGGGTTTGGGTTGGGTGGGGTTTGGGGATGGCTGGGGGTTGGGGTTCAGGGTTTGGGATTGGTTTGGGGTTCAGGGTTTGGTTTGGGTTGGGAACGGTTGGGGTTCAGGGTTTGGGATTGGGTTGGGGTTCAAGGTTTGGGTTGGGTGGGGTTTGGGACGGCTGGGGGTTGGGGTTCAGGGTTTGGGATTGGGGGACGGGGTTGGGGATTGGGGTTCAAGGTTTGGGTTGGGGGACAGGGATTGGGGTTCAGGGTTTGGGTTGGGGACGGGGTTAGGGTTTGGATTGGGGGACAGGGATGGGGTTGTGGGTTGGGATTCAGGGTTTGGGGACGGGGTTCAGGATTTGGGTTGGGGGATGGGTTGGGGTTCAGGGTTTGGGTTGGAGGACGGGGGTTCAGGGTTTGGGTTGGGGGACGGGATTCAGGGTTTGGGGACAGGGATGGGGTTCAGGGTTTTGGTTGGGGGACGGTGATGGGGTTCAGGGTTTGGGGACGGGGGTGGGGTTGAGGGTTTGGGTTGGGGGTGGGGTTCAGGGTTTGGGTTGGGGACGGGGTTCAGGGTTTGGGACGGGGTGGGGTTCAGGGTTTGGGTTGGGGACGGGGGTGGGGTTCAGGGTTTGGGTTGGGGACGGGGTTGGGGTTCAGGGTTTGGGACGGGGTTCAGGGTTTGGGTTGGGGTTCAGGGTTTGGGGACGGGGATGAGGTTCAGGGTTTGGGGACGGGGGTGGGGTTGGGGGACAGGGGTGGGGTTGGTTTGGGGGACGGGGATTGGGGTTCAGGGTTTGGGTTGAGAGTTTGGTCTGGGGGACGGGGATGGGGGTTCAGGGTTTGGGGACGGGGGTTCAGGGTTTGGGGCCGGGGTTGGGGGACGGGGGTGGGGTTCAGGGTTTGGGTTGGGGACGGGGATTCAGGGTTTGGGTTGGGGGTCGGGATGGGGTTCAGAGTTTGGGGTGGGGACAGGGATGGGGTTGGGGTCGGGGTTCAGAGTTTGGGTTGGGGACAGGGTTTGGGTTGGGGGACGGGGTTCAGGGTTTGGGTTGGGGACGGGGTTGGGGTTCAGGGTTTGGGTTGGGGGATGGGGGTTCAGGGTTTGGATTGGGGGACAGGGATGGGGTTGTGGGTTGGGATTCAGGGTTTGGGGACAGGGTTCAGGATTTGGGTTGGGGGACGGGTTGGGGTTCAGGGTTTGGGTTGGAGGACGGGGTTCAGGGTTTGGGTTGGGGGACGGGATTCAGGGTTTGGGGACAGGGATGGGGTTCAGGGTTTTGGTTGGGGGACGGTGATGGGGTTCAGGGTTTGGGGACGGGGGTGGGGTTGAGGGTTTGGGTTGGGGGTGGGGTTCAGGGTTTGGGTTGGGGACGGGGTTCAGGGTTTGGGACGGGGTGGGGTTCAGGGTTTGGGTTGGGGACGGGGGTGGGGTTCAGGGTTTGGGTTGGGGACGGGGTTGGGGTTCAGGGTTTGGGACGGGGTTCAGGGTTTGGGTTGGGGGTGGGGTTCAGGGTTTGGGGACGGGGATGAGGTTCAGGGTTTGGGGACGGGGGTGGGGTTGGGGGACAGGGGTGGGGTTGGGGTTCAGGGTTTGGGTTGGGGGACGGGGATTGGGGTTCAGGGTTTGGGTTGAGAGTTTGGTCTGGGGGACGGGGATGGGGGTTCAGGGTTTGGGGCCGGGGTTGGGGGACGGGGGTGGGGTTCAGGGTTTGGGTTGGGGACGGGGATTCAGGGTTTGGGTTGGGGGTCGGGATGGGGTTCAGAGTTTGGGGTGGGGACAGGGATGGGGTTGGGGTCGGGGTTCAGAGTTTGGGTTGGGGACAGGGTTTGGGTTGGGGGACGGGGTTTCAGGGTTTGGGTTGGGGACGGGGTTGGGGTTCAGGGTTTGGGTTGGGGGATGGGGGTTCAGGGTGGGGTTCAGGGTTTGTGGTTGGATTGGGGGACGGGGTTGGGGTAGGATTGGGGGTTGGGTTTAGGTCGGGGATTGGGGTTCAGGGTTTGGGATTGGGTAGGGGGACGGGGATGGGGTTCAGGGTTTGGGTTGGGGGATGGGGTTGAGGGTTTGGGTTGGGGGACGGGGTTGGGGTTCAGGATTTGGGTTTGGGGTTCAGGATTTGGGTTTGGGGACGGGGTTCAGGGTTTGGGATTGGGTTGGGGGATGGGGTTCAGGGTTTGGGTTGGGGGACGGGGGTGGGGTTGAGGGTTTGGGGACGGGGATGGGGTTCAGGATTTGGCGTTGGGGTTCAGGGTTTGGGATTGGGGGATGGGGTTCGGGCTCAGGGTTGGGGTTCAGGGTTTGGGATTGGGTTGGGGACAGGGTTGGGGTTCAGGGTTTGGGATTGGGGGACAGGGTTGGGGTTCAGGGTTTGGGGGACAGGGTTGGGGTTCAGGGTTTGGGATTGGGGGACAGGGTTGGGGTTCAGGGTTTGGGATTGGGGACAGGGTTGGGGTTCAGGGTTTGGGATTGGGGTTGGGTTGGGGGACAGGGTTGGGGTTCAGGGTTTGGGATTGGGGGTTGGGTTGGGGGACAGGGATGTGGTTGGGGTTCAGGGTTTGGATTGGGGGTTGGGTTGGGGGACAGATATGGGGTTGGGGTTCAGGGTTTGGATTGGGGGTTGGGGGATGGTGTTGGGGTTCAGGGTTTGGATTGGGGGTTGGGTTGGGGGATGGGGTTCAGGGTTTGGATTGGGTTGGGGGATGGGGTTCAGGGTTTGGATTGGGGGTTGGGTTGGGGGATGGGGCTCAGGGTTTGGATTGGGTTGGGGGATGGGGTTCAGGGTTTGGATTGGGGGTTGGGTTGGGGGATGGGGTTGGGGTTCAGGGTTTGGATTGGGGGTTGGGTTGGGGTTCAGGGTTTGGATTGGGGGTTGGGTTGGGGGATGGGGTCGTGTCAGGAATGGGGTGAGGCCGCGGTCAGTCCCTGTGAGCTGCCGGGGGGGGCGGGGCAGTGGAGGGGCGGGTACTTGCCCTGTGACGGACAGCAGCAGCAACCAATAGAGAGTGTGCCCTTCTGACTGATGGAGTTAGTGACCAATAGGTGCAGAGAGCGCTGTGACGCGCAACCATCAGGCATCAAATGGGAAGCGGGCCCGGAGGCGGGCCTTTCCCCGAGCCCGGCCGATCCCCGGGCAGCCGGCTGACAGCTGATGCAGGAGGCAGGATGAGGCGGCCGGAGGCAGCCTGCTTTGCAACGCTGCTCCTGCTGCAGCAGGCGCTGCTCACTGCAGGTGGGTTAATGCAGGGGGTTAATGCAGGGGATCCTGCTCATTGCATTGGATTGAAAGGCTGGGACCCGGGGCTGGAGAGACCATTGCAGGCAGGTCTGTGTGACAGCTGGGCGCTCCTCTCTGAGGCCCTCAGCATCTGCACCTCAATGGCAGCTCCCTAAAGTCCCACTGCCAGGGCTGACACTGCAGTGCTGAGGGGGTGCGGCACTGTCACAGCTGCTGCCTTCCCCTCTCATTGCATTTGATCATCATCATAGTATCAGCACAGAATTTAGGTCAGCCTCCTGCTCAATGGGGTCCAGTTAAATTTCTCAGTGGATGGCTAAATCATATCCTTGTAAGGTATGGAAGGGGAATGTGGAGGGAGAGCGATATAAGGAAGCAATTAGAAACTGCCTTAACTGTGATTAATATCCTAGACTTAACCATGTGGCAAGGTCAAGGAGGCATCCATGAAGAGAGTAAACTCCTGTTTGTTGGTCCTGCCCAATCTAAACTGGAATACTCCATGATTATAATACATTGATTGATATTTAATATTTATAATATCCTATATTCATACATAAGGACCTGCTCTTTGCAAACAAAAGGAATCTGTTCAAGCTTTGCGCCTTTACCCAGGAGCTTGGGCAGACTATTTGATCATAGAATTTACAGTGCAGAAGGAGGCCATTCAGCCCATCGGGGCTGCACCGGCTCCTGGAAACAGCACCCTACCCAAGGTCAACACCTCCACCCTATCCCCATGGCCCAGTAACCCCATCCAACACTAAGGGCAATTTTGGACACTAAGGGCAATTTATCATGGCCAATCCACCTAACCACATCTTTGGACTGTGGGAGGAAACCGGAGCACCCGGAGGAAACCCACACAAATGTGGGGAGAACGTGCACACTCCGCACAGACAATCGAACCTGGGACCCTGGAGCTGTGAAGCAATTATGCTAACCACTATGCTACCGTGCTGTCCATGTTGCTGCCCATTATTCCCTGTTGCTTTCTCTTTTTTTTTATAAATTTAGATTACCCAATTATTTTTTCTATTAAGGGACAATTTAGCGTGGCCAATCCACCTACTCTGCACATTTTTGGGTTGTGGGGGCGAAACCCACGCAGACACGGGGAGAATGTGCAAACTCCACACGGACAGTGACCCAGAGCCGGGATCGAACCTGGGACCTCAGCGCCGTGAGGCGTTTGTGCTAACCACTAGGCCACCGTGCTGCCCTCCCTGTTGCTTTCTCTATGGCAATCTCTTGGCCACTCCAAGTCGACTTGTCAACCCATCAGCGCCCTTCTCTACCGTGGTAAACATTGTTGTGACCATTTGAAATTTGGCATTCTTTTGGTTGTCCTGACAAGTGCTAGATGAAAAGCTTCAACAACATGTCTCAGAATTGTTACAGTGCAGAAGGAGGCCATTTGGCCCATCGTGTCTGCAGCAGCTCACCAAATGAGCATTATGACTTAGTGCCATTCCCCTGCCTTTCCCCCATATTCCAGGCAGCACGGTAGCACTTGTGGTTGGGCAGCACGGTAGCTCTCGTGGTTGGGCAGCACGGTAGCACAGGTGGATAGCACTGTGGCTTCACAGCGCCAGGGTCTCGGGTTCAATTCCCCACTGGGTCACTGTCTGTGCGGAGTCTGCGCGTCCCCCCGTGTCTGCGTGGGTTTCCTCCGTGTGCTCCGGTTTCCTCCCACAGTCCAAAGATGTGCGGGTTAGGTGGATTGGCCATGCTAAATTGCCCTTAGTGTCCAAAAAAAGGTTAGGAAGGGTTATTGGGTATGGGGATAGGGTGGCAGTGAGGGCTTAAGTGGGTCGGTGCAGACTCGACGGGCTGAATGGCCTCCTTTTGCACTGTATGTTCTATGTCCTATGTACTCCTGCACATTGTTTCTATTCAAATAATCATCTAATGCCCTCTTGAATGCCTCGATTGAACCTGCCTCCACCACACTCCCAGTCAGTGCATTCCCGACCCCAATCACTCGCTGGGTGAAAAGATTTTTTCGCACATCACGATTGCTTCTTTTTCAAATCACCTGTGTCCTCTCGTTCTTGATCCTTTTATGAGCAGGAACAGTTTTTCCCTGCCTACTCTGTCCAGCCCCCTCATGATTTTGAACATCTCTATCAAATCTCCTCTTAACCTTCTTCTCTCCCAGGAGAACAGTCCCGACCTCTCCAATCTATCCTCATAACTGAAGTTTCTCATGCCTGGAACCATTCTTGGAGACCTCTTCTGCGCTCTCTCCAATGTGTTCACATCCTTCCTACAGTGTGGCGCCCAGAACTGTACTCCAGCTGAGGTCTAACTTCCTTTGGGCAGCACGGTAGCGCAGTGGTTAGCACTGTTGCGTCATAGTGCCAGAGTCCCAAGTTCGATTCCCGGCTTGGGTCACTGGCTGTGTGGAGTCTGCATGTTCTCCCCGTGTCTGCGTGGGTTTCCTCCGGGTGCTCCTGTTTCCTTCCACAAGTCCCGAAAGACGTGCTTGTTAGGTAATTTGGACATTCTGAATTCTCCCTCTGTGTACCCGAACAGGCGCCGGAATGTGGAGATTAGGGGCTTTTCACAGTAACTTCATTGCAGTGTTAATGTAAGCCTACGTGTGACAATAAGCTTATTATTATAACTCGTTCTCTGTTCCTGCACACTTTAAGAATTTTACCCCTTATTTTATATTGTCACTCCACGTTCTTCCGACCAAAGTACATCACCTCACACTTTTCCACATTGAATTTCATCTGCTAGTTTGTGTCCTTTGAAGTCCTAATCTTCACAGTTTTTAATACTTTTGTCATCTGCAAACTTTGAAATTGTCCCCATGCACACCAAGATCTAAATCCGTATTATATATCAGGAAAAGCGAGGGTCCCGGTACTGATACCTAGGGGAACCATTACAAACCATCCTCCCTTGCTCTCTCCTTCCTATTACTCAGCCAGTTCTGTATCCATGTTGTTACTGCCCCTTTTATCCCCTTTTCTCTCATTTCAGCAACATCCAATAGATTGGTGATTGATGCCTTTCTCCTTTGTTTAACATGTATCTTTTTAAATCTCTCAAACAGGTCTGGGGGTTAACGAATATTTATATTTCCAAGTTCTGAGCCCTGGAGACATACGCTACATCTTTCAGACTAATCTGGCCAAGGACTTTGGCAGTATGTTTGTAAGTACCGGCGAGTTTTTCAACAATACTGTGGTTCTCCAGACCTCTGCTGACTCAGCCCCCTCCCAGCGTAACAAAGAGTACCGGCCACGTGAACGTTCTTGATCTTCCCATTTCTTGAACTCATTACGGAAGGAAAGGAACCGTTTCCATTTACGAAATGACTTTCAAGCCCTCGGAATGTCCCAAAGCACTTTGCCACCAATGAAGTACTTTTGAAGTGTAGTCACTGTTGTGATGTGGGCAGACAGTGTGTGCAAAGCAAGACTCCACAAACAGAGATAAGATAATAATCTAATAATCTTTATTAGTGTCACAAGTAGGCTTACATTGTCACTGCAATGAAGTTACTGTGAAAATTCCCTTAGTCGCCACATTCCAGCGCCTGTTCGGGTACACAGAGGGAGAATTCAGAATGTCCAATTCACCTAACAGCACGTCTTTCGGGACCTGTGAGAGGAAACCGGAGCACCCGGAGGAAACCCACGCAGACACGGGGAGAATGTGCAGACTCCACACAGACAGTGACCCAAGCCAGGAATCGAACATAGGACCCATGCGCTGTGAAACAACAGTGCTAACCACTGTGCCACCGTGCCGCCCAGATTTTTGTGTGATATTGGTTGAGGGATAAATATTGGTCAGGATATTGGGGAGGATATTGCGCCAGGAACCCGGGTTCAATTCCGGCCTTGGGTCACTGTCTGTGTGGAGTCTGCACGTTCTCCCTGTGTGTGTGTGGGTTTCCTCCGGGTGCTCCGGTTTCCTCCCACAGTCCAAAGGCTTGCAGGTTAGGTGGTGTTACAGGGATAGGGGTGGGGGTTGGGCCTAGGTGGGATGCTCTTTCAGAGGGCTGGTGCAAACTCCTAGACTGTAGGGATTTTGTGACGTGGCAGGTGGGTGTCCTGGTTTGACAACACATCTGACACTCCTTCAGTACTGGTTACATGCTTAAGTCTCTGGAGTGGGGCTGCACACAAAACCTGACTCGGGTGAAATCCCTGTCGCGCTGCTTTAAGGAGTGTCAGGAATGAGCAGAGATAAGGAAGTGAGGGGACAAGATTGTGCCTAAGGTGCTCCCTTTGGGAGTTTATTAGAGCAGTGGGGACTGGTGGACGGGTGCCAGGGGGTGGCCTGTGGGGTTGCGGATGACGAGTCGGGTCCGCTCACAATCGGCGCCATTTTGCATGGCGCGCCCTCTGCTGGTCACCAGCCATGCGCATGCGCGGCCAGGGACCCGGCTATTCTCCGGCCATTTTTGGTGCAGGAGAATATGGGCGTTTGGCGAGGAAGGCCAGTGCTTGTTGCACATCCCTAATTACCCTTCAACTGTGTGGCTTCCTTGGCCATTTCAGAAGCCTTTAAAAGTCAACCACATTGCTGTGGATCTGGAGTCACATGTAGGCCAGACCAGGTAAGCACGGCTGATTTCCTTCCCTAAAGGACATTTGTGAACCAGATGGGCTTTTACGACAAACGACAATGGTTTCATGGTCATCATTTGACTTCTATTTCCAGAGTCCAGTGACAGTGTCACTATGCCCCTGCTTCCACTAGCCACTGGGCTAGTAATCCAGAGGCCCAGGCTCAAGCTTTGGGGATGTGGGTTCAAATCTCACCACGGCAGATGGTGGAATTTAAATTCAATTAATAAAAACCAGAATGGAAAATCAGTGTCCGCCATGGTGACCATGAAACTATCATTGACCAGGGGAGGTGATCTGGTGCCTGTACCTGGTCTGGCCTGACTCCGAGCTACAGGTTGGCTTTTAGCTGCCTTCGGAACTGGCGCAGCAAGGTACTGTTACAGAAAAGTGGGGCAGTTGTGGATGGGCAACAAATGTTGGCCTTCCGGCAATTCCCACATCTCACAAAGACTGGGAAAAAAACATTTGGAATATTGACTTTGCATTTCTTCCCGCAGCACACGAGATACGAGCAGATCTATCTGGTCCCCGCTGACCCACCTCACGCCTGCAGTGACTTAAACAACGGAGCGTTCATTCAGGATCAGATTGGCTTGGTGGAGCGGGGGTAAGTTTTAGCAGCAAGGTTAACACTGGTCCAGAGTAAAGACCTACATTCCACACATCCTGCAGAAAGTCAGTGTTCCAGAATACTTTGCAGCCAATCAGGTACTTCTGAAGTATTGTTGCTATTAGAAACATGGGAACGGCTGGAGGTCATTCTGCCTTTTGAGTCTGTCCTGCTATCCAATCATTGGTTACCATTGATCAGAAACTGAAATGGAATAACCATATTAATACTGTGGCTACAACTGCAGGTCAGAGGCAGCGAATTCTGTGATGAGTAACTCACCTCCTGACCCTCCAAAGCCTGTCCACCATCTGCAAGGCACAAGTCAGGAGTGTAATGGAATACTCTCCCACTTGCCTGGATGAGTGCAGCTCCAACAACACTCAAGAAGCTCAACACCATCCAAGACAAAGCAGCCCACAGATTGCTCCCCCTTCCACAAACACTCAAAAATTCCTCCATCACTGATGAACAGTGGCAGCCGTGTGTACCATCTGCAAGATGCTCTGCAGTAACTCACCAAGGTTCCTTAGACAACACCTTCCAAACCCACGATCACTGCCATCTAGAAGGACAAGAGCATCAGATACCTGGGGACCCCACCACCTGGGGACCCCACCACCTGGAGGTTCCCCTCCAGATCACCCACCATCAATATCACTCCAGAATGACTTGGCTTTAAATTTAAACTTATTCAGGACTGCTCGCCATAGGAAGCAGCTTCTGTCTTATCTCCTCTTTCCACTCTGCAACACTTCAAATCAGATCACCCCTTTATCTTCTAGACTCGGTATAGCACAAGCCTGGCCTGTGAAGCCTGTCTGCCCAGTTGAACTCTTTTAGCCATGGCGAGCCTGTACCACATCTCCACAAAGGTTCCTTCCTTCTAACCCTGTGGGAAATACTCTGATCCGTCTTTATCATAGAATCATAGAACAGTACAGCACAGAACAGGCCCTTCGGCCCTCGATGTTGTGCCGAGCAATGATCACCCTACTCAAACCCACGTATCCACCCTATACCCGTAACCCAACAACCCCCCCCCCCCCCCCCCCCCCCCCCCCCCACCACCTTACTTTTTAGGACACTACGGGCAATTTTTCATGGCCAATCCACCTAACCCGCACATCTTTGGACTGTGGGAGGAAACCGGAGCACCCGGAGGAAACCCACGCACACACGGGGAGGACGTGCAGACTCCACACAGACAGTGACCCAGCCGGGAATCGAACCTGGGACCCTGGAACTGTGAAGCATTTATGCTAACCACCATGCTACCGTGCTGCCCCTAAGTCTTTCTTAGGCCCAAAGTGGCTGGCCCCATATGGAACTCCAACTGCCATATATTTGACAACTCACTTAATCTATCAATGTCCCGTTGCAAGTTTCAGCTCCTTGTTATAATTTAATGCTTATTCATTGAGTAAAGTGGGACCCTGAAGCCAGTCTTTCCTTAACATGGGTTTATTCACAACACTTTGTTTTGAAAATAAAGGGCAGCACGGTAGCATTGTGGATAGCACAATTGCTTCACAGCTCCAGGGTCCCAGGTTCGATTCCCGGCTTGGGTCACTGTCTGTGCGGAGTCTGCAAATACTCCCCGTGTGTGTGTGGGTTTACTCCGGGTGCTCTGGTTTCCTCCCACAGTCCAAAGATGTGCAGGTTAGGTGGATGGCCGTGATAAATTGCCCTTAGTGTCCAAAATTGCCCTTAGTGTTGGGCGGGGTTACTGGGTTATGGGGATAGGGTGGAGGTGTTCACCTTGGGTAGGGTGCTCTTTCCAAGAGCCGGTGCAGACTCGATGGGCCGAATGGCCTCCTTCTGCACTGTAAATTCTATGATAATCCAAAGAACGCAGGTACCAACTCCCTGTTGCTTCCCCCCCCCCCCCCCACTTTCCTTATTCTTATAGATACCTAAGAATAATGCCCGAACCGTTCCTCAATTAATAACAACTGCACTCACTTAGAACTAGAGCATGAACCCTGACAGGATTGCAACATTAACACTCCTGTCTACACTATTTACAGTGTCGCTCAACATGATGTCACCAGCAAGATGGGAGGTGAGGGTCTAGCTTCCTCCATTGCGAAATGTAGTGAAAAGCTGACGACTTATTTACCACTGCTTGGGGGACATCCCGCCAAATAGCCCTATTGCCTATCTTCCACCTCCCAACCAACTCCGTGCTGTTGCAATGCAGGAAGTACAGCAGCCAGTTTGCACACAGTAAGATCCCATGAACAGCGAGATCTCAGCGTCCTGGCCAACATTGCTCTCTTAACTAAACAAAGCCGACTAAATAGTTCCTTGCATTTTTGCTCTTTATGTGACCTTGCTATGGACAGACCAGCTGTTATGTTCCAGTCTGGTAAAGAAAAGCATTGTCTGTGAAGATCTTTGAAACGTCTTGGTGCTGCAAGGCTCCATACAAAGGGAAAGCTTCCAAATGTTTCCATTTATTTACCCCTAACTTGTGCGGCTGGAATCTAAATGGTCACAGTGAACAAATTGATTGGTTTGGATTTTAATAACTTCCATCAGATCATTTGGAAGTCTTGATCTGTCGATTGGATAGTATTAGAATCTCCCTGAGTTCAGGATAATAATCCTCAGCCTAGTTCTTCGATAGATTTTGCTTCTGCACTGTCTTTCTGAGCACCTTTGAGTTGCTGCTTTGATACCACTAGCTCCGCCCCCCCCTGGCGGCTGAGTGGGTTAACCCATGGCGGCACAATAGCACAGTGGTGCTATTTCCTCCGGGTGCTCCGGTTTCCTCCCACAGTCCAAAGATGTGCAGGGTTAGGTGGATTGGCCATGATGAATTGCCCTTAGTGTCCAAAATTGCCCTTAGTGTTGGGTGGGGTTACTGGGTTATGGGGATAGGGTGGAGATGTTCACCTTGTGTAGGGTGCTCTTTCCAAGAGCTGGTGCAGACACGATGGGCCGAATGGCCTCCTGCACTGTAAATTCTATGATAATCTATGATCTGTGTGGGTTTCCTCCGGGCGCTGTGATTTCCTCCCACAATCCAAAGATGTGCAGGTTTGGTGGATTGGCCATGCTAAATTGCCCTTGGGTTAGGTGGGGTTGCTGAGTTACGGGAATAGGGTGGAGGTGTGGGCTTAAGTAGGATCTTTCCAAGAGCCGGTGCAGACTCGATGGGCCAAATGGCCTTTTTCTGTACTGTAAATTCTATGATGGCGTGACGTAACATCACGCTCAGAAAATCAGAACCTCAACCATTGGACACCCATCCCTGCTGAGGGGTGGATATCGGGGCAGGCTTGGCCGCAGTGGCCGAAGGTCCAACCTGCAGATGAGGACCTCGGCCCCCTTGTCCGAGGCTTTGAAGAGAGTGGAAAGTGTACTCACAGCGAGAGAGAGCCCTTCAGAAGAAGAGGGGGAGGAGTTGGGAATCAGTGAAATATGTTTGTGTGTCTCTGTGTCCCGCAGGGCCTGCTCGTTCTTGTCCAAAGCTCGGGTTATTCAGGAACACGGTGGCAGGGCGGTGATCATCTCGGACAACATGTATGACAACGACAGCTCGTATATTGAGATGGTGCAGGATGGCACGTCCAGGGACAGCGAGATCCCAGCACTGTTCCTCCTCGGGAAGGATGGGTGAGTTGGGCTTTGGCCGGCAGTGAGAACTTCTTTGTCCACACTGGGGCTAACATCCCCACTAACATCTGGAAAAGGGACATCTCGCGGAACTGGATGTGTAAACCGGAAAATATCAACCAAGCAGGGAAGTTACGCTGAACCTTTCTAGAACTCTGATTAGGCCACAACGAGAGAGTTGCACCCACTTCCTGTCACCATACATTAGGACTTCCAGGAAGGGTGGAGCGGAGGTTTACCAGGACGGTTCCAGGAGTGAGGGATTTTAGCTCCAAGGTTAGATTGGAGAATCTGGATTTGTTCCCCTTGGAGCAAAGGTGCTGGGGAGAAATTTGATAGAGGTGATTATGATGAGGTAGACAAATAAAAGCTGTGCCCATTAATTGATAGGACAGGGACTCGGGACACAGATTTAAGATTTTGGGAAAGATGCAAGGGGTATGTGAGGAAGAACGTTTACACAGTGGGGTAATGAGTTGGAACAGTACAAGGGTCCCATTTTGGGCCCTGTATCTAAGGAAGGATGTGCTGGCCTTGGAAAGGGTCCAGAGGAGGTTCACAAGAATGATCCCTGGAATGAAGAACTTGTTGTATGAGGAATGTTTGAGGACTCTGGGTCTGTACTTGTTGGAATTTAGAAGGATGAGGGGGGGATCTTATTGAAACTTACAGAATACTACAAGGCCTGGATACAGACTCTGGGTCTGTACTCCTGACCCACTCCTGACATTGTGGGGCTATTTAGCACACTGGGCTAAATCGCTGGATTTGAAAGCAGACCAAGGCAGGCCAGCAGCACGGTTCGATTCCTGTAACAGCCTCCTCGGATAGGCGCCGGAATGTGGCGACTAGGGGCTTTTCATAGTGACTTAATTGAAGCCTACTCGTGACAATAAGCGATTTTCATTTTTCATACTCGTTGGAGTTTAGAAGGATGAGGGGGGATCTTATTGAAACTTACAGGATACTGCGAGGCCTGGATAGAGTGGACGTGGAGAGGATGTTTCCACTTGTCGGAAAAACTAGAAGCAGAGGACACAATCTCAGACTAAAGGGACGATCCTTTAAAACAGAGATGAGGAGGAACTTTTTCAGCCAGAGGGTGGTGAATCTGTGGAACTCTTTGCCGCAGAAGGCTGTGGAGACCAAATCACTGAGTGTCTTTAAGACGGAGATAGATAGGTTCTTGATTAATAAGTGGATCAGGGGTTACGGGGAGAAGGCAGGAAAATGGGAATGAGAAAAATATCAGGCAGGATTGAATGGCGGAACAGACTCGATGGGCCGAGTGGCATAATTCTGCTCCTATGTCTTATGGTCTTCAGGGTGGTGGAAACAGGCGGTGAATGATTTCAAAGGGAAATTGGATGGGCGGTTGAATGAAATTACGCTGCAGTGGGGGAATGGAACTGACTGGATTGCACGAGAGAGTCGGCAAGGACTCCATGGGCCAATTGGCCTCCATAAGTACTATTATGACTTGATATTTATACCGCCCACACCCACTCCCTCTCCCTTCTGCCAGTTGAAATATGGATTCCAGTAGAAATAAAATAATCTGGAAATAAAAAGCTGCGATCTATAAGCGATCATGAATTGTGGTGAACCAACAATACCAACTCCCAATACTTCCAGCTGCACAGGGGCACCAGACAAGGATGCCCACTGTCCCCGCTGCTGTTCGCACTAGCAATCGAACCGCTAGCAATCGCGCTCAGGGCAGCAAAAAATTGGAGGGGGATCCGAAGGGGAGGTAGAGAGCACAGAGTCTCACTCTATGCGGATGATCTGCTCCTCTATATCTCGGACCCACAAAGCAGCATGGACGGAATCATAGCGCTCCTGAAAGAGTTTGGAGCCTTCTCGGGCTACAAACTCAACATGAGCAAAAGTGAGATCTTCCCAGTACACCCGCAAGGGGGGGGGGGGGGGCAGCACTAAAGGGGCTGCCGTTCAAACAAACCCGAAATAAATTCCGCTACCTGGGGATCCAAATAGCCCATGACTGGAAAGGGATCCACAAATGGAACCTCACCAGCCTGACGGAGGAAGTTAAAAAGGACCTGCAAAGATGGATCACACTCCCGCTCTCCCTCGCGGGGAGAGTCCAGACGATCAAAATGAACGTACTGCCCAGGTTCCTTTTCCTGTTTAGATCCATTCCGATCTACATCCCCAAGGCCTTTTTCAAAGCGCTGGACAAACATATCATGGCGTTCGTATGGGGGGGTAAAAATGCTAGGATCCCAAAGAAGGTCATACAAAAAACAAAATCCAGGGGGGGGCTAGCCCTCCCGAATCTACAATTCTACCACTGGGCGGCAACAGCCGAGCGAGTAAGGGGATGGATCCAGGAGCCAGAAGCAGAGTGGGTGCGTGCGGAGGAGGCCTCCTGCATGGGAACCTCCCTCCGGGCCCTCGCCACGGCAGCACTCCCATCCCCACCCAAAAAACACTCCACCAGCCCAGTGGTGACAGCCACCCTCCAATCCTGGAACCAACTGCGGCAGCAATTTGGCCTGTACAAAATGTCGGACAAGGCTCCCATCTGCAACAACCATAGGTTCAAACCAGCACTGACTGACGCCACCTTCAAAAGGTGGAGGCAGGACGGGGGGACACTGACAGTCAGGGACCTATACACGGACGACAGGATCGCAACACTGGACGAACTGACAGAGAAATTTCAGCTAGCTGGGGGGAACGAGCTACGGTACCTGCAGCTCAAAAACTTCCTACGAAAGGAGACAAGGACGTACCCACAACCGCCACGACAGACACTATTGGAAGACCTACTGGACGCAAGTATCCTAGAGAAAGGGAACTGTAGTGACATGTATGACCGACTGGTAGATAGGGACGACACCGTACTGGACGCAACAAGAAGGAAATGGGAGGACGACCTGGGGATGGAGATAGGGTGGGGACTCTGGAGCGAAGCACTGCATAGGGTCAACTCCACCTCCACGTGCGCAAGGCTCAGCCTGACGCAACTAAAAGTGGTACATAGAGCCCACTTAACGAGAAACCGTATGAGTAGGTTCTTCCCGGAGGTGGAGGACAAATGTGAGCGGTGCCAGAGAGGCCCGGCCAACCACGCCCACATGTTCTGGTCTTGCCCCAGACTTGTGGAGTACTGGACAGCCTTCTTCGAGGCTATGTCCAAAGTGGTGGGGGTGAGGGTGGAGCCATGCCCGATAGTGGCGGTCTTCGGGGTTTCAGACCAGCCAGATCTATTCCTGGGGAGGAGGGCGGACGCCCTTGCCTTTGCCTCCCTGATTGCCCGCCGTAGAATCCTGTTTGGCTGGCGGTCAGCAGCACCGCCCAGAGCTGCAGACTGGCTGTCCGACCTCTCGGAATCTCTCCAAATGGAGAAAATCAAATTCGCCATCCGAGGGTCGGACGACGGCTTCCACAGAACGTGGGAGCCATTCATGCAACTGTTCCGGGACCTGTTTGTGGCCAACGTACATGAGGAAGAATAGTCGGGTGGCCAAGAACCAGGGGAAAATGGACGGGAATCGGGGGAAGGTAGCCGGGGGGAGGGGGGCTACGGGCTCGGAATGGGGGTTTGATGGCAAGCCAAGGCCCAAAACCAAACTATAAATAAATGCCTATAAACATGTGCCTCGGCCATATTGGGGAATGTAAAATATGTATGCTGGCTAAAGGGGGCGGCCACAATTATTGTTAGGAAGATGCTTACCTGTAAATATTCATGTTAAATTTTTGTGTTTTCCTTTTTTTTTCTCTCTCTCTAATAACTTGTAATTTGTCATATATAAAATATGAAAACTCAATAAAAAAACATTTATAAAAAAATGAATTGTGGTGAAAACTAAAATGCCCACCAGCTGGGAATTTGTTCAATGAGGGAGGGTGGAGTTTAAGGTGATTGGCAAATGAACATGAGGCAACATAAATTTTTGTTCTACTGTGGGAGGAAACCCATGCAGAAACTGGAAGTGCAAACTCCACACACAAAGTTACCCAAGACCGGAATTGAACACGGGTCCCTGGCACTGGGAGGCAGCAGTGCTAAACATAGTTCCACCCAAATAAAACTGGTTAATTATCTAATTTCTACAGCCCCCTCTTTAACTCACCGCACTCTGTATATTTATAAACACACACACATACAAACATAGAAGGGAAAGAGGGGTGTAAAATAATGATGAAAGTAAAAGGATGAGTCTTTGTTTCAGATGAATGTCTTCCAGTTAGATCATTCTTTCAGACAAATGTTATTCTTTTAGCCTGTAATGGTTTTCACTGCAGACTAGAAGGCATTTGAGAGAGAGAGAGGGTTTCTGCTTTCAGGGTCTCGAAGCTTCAGCCTTCAGACAATAGGCAGCAGAGCAGAAAGAGAGAGCTGTTTCCACGCAGAGGGTCCACAAGCTTCTCCTTAGTTCGCTCTGAAAACGGACAGGAACCAGTTACTGTCAGTTGCCAGGCAGAATACTGTCCCTGGCCAATCCATTGGCCACCAGCCAACCAATTGAATCAAATCCCTCCAATCTGCTGGATGTCATAAATTCTGGGTTCTTCTGCCCAAAATACAAAACTTCATTACTATACTGTACTACTTTGACACTTTGAGATCCTTACTTCCTCTGCTCAAGTTAATGGTATGTCTCCATTAACGATCCATGGACCAGAAATGTTAAAGACAAAGTGCAGCATGAAAGGCAGCACGGTAGCACAAGTGGATAGCACTGTGGCTTCACAGCGCCAGGGTCCCAGGTTCGATTCCCCGCTGGGTCATTGTCTGTGTGGAGTTTGCACGTTCTCCCCCTGTCTGCGTGGGTTTCCTCCGGGTGCTCCGGTTTCCTCCCACAGTCCAAAGACGTGCAGGTTAGGTGGATTGGCCATGCTAAATTGCCCTTAAAAAAGGTTGGGAGGGGTTATTGGATTACGGGGACAGGGTGGAAGGGAGGGCTTAAGTAGGTCGGTGCAGACTCGATGGGCCGAATGGCCTCCATTCTGCATTGTAAATTCTATGTTCTATGTAAATACAAGAAACAGGAACTAAGGGAATCAACAGGAAGTGTCCTTACAATGGAGACAGTGCATTGAGACTAGTTGTAGAGTTCTTTCGGAGATCTGACACAGGCACGATGGGCCAAATGGCTTCATTCACCATCAGCCTATTAGTCCGAATGAATTTTTTGATGAAATGTTGCCCGGGTCACCGTTAGAGCACTGGATGCAATTTTTAATGTCCCCTTATTGAAGGGGCCTCTCCCAAACTAATGCAAGTCCAGTTTGTACAATGTGACTGGAGACTGACGCGGTTTTCTTTCCCCACTGGGCAGGTACATGATCAGACGATCGTTGGAGTTGCATGGCCTCCCGTGGGCTGTGATCTCGATACCGGTGAACGTGAGTGGGATCCCGTCATTTCAGCTCAAACAGCCACCATGGACCCTCTGGTGAACACCGATCTTGGTCTCGACCTACCCGTTTGCACTAGTCCTGTTTTCCTATAGATTCTCTCCCAATCAAATGAAGAATTTGTGATGTCAGTGGTTTCACACTTTATTTAATAAATAAATTGTTCACTTTCACCCCCTCCCTGGTGTCTTCCTCGCTCCAGAGGTACCGTCTCCTGTGGGAGCACCGGTTCATGACTATACTCACTCTCGTCTTCATCTGTTCTTCAACAAGTGGACCCAGGTGCTGACTACTCAGGGAGCATCATCAAATCCTGTCCTAATTCCTGCTTTGACCAGCCATAAAAAATTTTTTTTTCTTGTATTCATTTATGGGCTGTGAGCAACTCTAGCATTGGAACCCAGGTTCCCAGTCCAGCGACAATACTACGCCACTCCATCCCCTAACTGTGGTTACAAGAGCAGGTCAGAGGCTAGGAAATCTCCAGAGAGTATCCCAACTCCCCAAAGCCTGTCCACCATCTGTTATGGGCCAGGGTTTAGAGAACCCCAAAGTGTAGCATGGACTTCACCTGACCCACAACTTTTACTAGATTGTGGTATGGGGAGCACACGGCCCACTCTACAGGCGTGGTACAGCAGAAATGGAAAAGTATTTTTTTTAAAGCAAAACAATTTATTCTATGAACTCAAGTTAACCTTTTTAAAACATAGTGAACATCTTAGCAACTATTCGTTCAAATACAACCCCCAAAGAATACAACACTAAGTAATCCTTTAAGCTTTCCTTTTAACATCCATACAACTCAAAACACCTTTGACCAGAAGCACATCAGGTTAAAGTCACTACTGTTATTAGTTTTAAATCACCACGATCGATTTACAGTCTTTAGATTACAGAGAGAGATTCATACACCTTCTGGCTGTGACTGAAGCTATCCTGCTCTGTCTGGCTTCAGCTCCAACACTGAAAACGAAACCAAAACACACCCTGCAGCAAACAGCCCAAAAGCAAAGCAAAAATCTGACAGACAGCCCAGCTCCACCCACTCTCTGACATCACTGCAGTAGTAAACACCCATTTCTTAAAGGTACTCTCACTACAGATATTTAATTACACAATTATTTCTCAAAGGTACTCCCACATGATACATCTACAAGGCACAAGTCAGGAGTGATCTACAAGTCATCCATTTGCCTGGATGAGTGCAGCCCCAACAACACTCAAGCTCGACACCATCCAGGACAAAGCAGCCCCGCTTGATTGCTCCCCCTTCCAGAAACATTCAAACCCTCCACCACCGACGAACAATGGCAGCCGTGTGTACCATTGACAAGATGCACTTCAGTAACTCACCAAGATTCCTCAGACAGCACCTTCCAAACCCACGACCATCTAGAAGGACAAGAGCAGCAGATACCTGGGAACCCCACCACCTGGAGGTTCCCCTCCAAGTCACTCACCATCCTGGCTTGGAATATAGTCTTGCCTTTAATCACGGGGTTAAAATCCCGGCACTCCCTCCCTAACAGCAGTCTGGGTGTACCTACACCATAGGGACTGCTCAAGGCGGCAACTCACCACCACCTTCTGAAGGGCAATAAATGCCAGTGATGTCCACATGTAAATGAATAAAAAGACGTGCACTAGCCTTTGCAGCAACACTCATCCATTGAGATGGTCTGTGATGTTTTATTTACTTTTTAAACACCCCCCCCCCTCCCTCCCCCGGAAATTGTGCATGTGTGTTTTTTCACAGCTGGACATTTGCCAAGAGCAGCAAACTGAATAAAGACAACAGCAAGACTCGGGATAGACCACAGGCTTCATTGTGTTTTTCAAACCTTTATTGAGTACATGCAACACCACACCTCCAGAGCTTTGAGAGGCTGCAATGATTTGATTGGCAGCTAACACATCGCTGACCCAAGTCACAACCTATCTTAAAGCAAAGTATTTATAAAGAATTTCTCTCTAGCTTATACGGCACAATTAAAAAAGGTTCCGCAAAATCTCTCCTCCCCACCACCAGCAGCAGCACCATTTTCGACTGGGGGGGGTGGGGGGGGAGGAGCTAGCTGGAGTCTGTCTCCATACTCCACGTACGCGCTCTTCCCACTGTCAGGTACTGTACATCACCCCCCCCCCCCCCTCCCCTCCTTCCTCTGCTCTCCCAGACCTCCCTTGCAGGGCTCCTGAGCACGATCACTGCTCAAAGCCTGGCACACCCATCAGTCCTGCTCCGTGCTGTTTGAGTGACATGACAATGGATGCAGCGTCCCACTCACTCCTGACTTCCGAGAAGCTGGCTACATCACAGACTAATCTACCATGGGTTTATGCTGATAGGGTGAGAGATGGAGAGAATTGGGGAAAAGGCTTGTGGAGCACAAACCCAACAGCGGGGCTGAAATGTCCATTTCTCGGCTGCATAACTAGGTAAACCAATCATGTCGTTTCATACCCAGTGCCTGCTCCCATGGCCTCCCACATCTGCACAGGCAGAAGAGGGGCCTTGAGTATGGTGACAAGTAAAGAATTATCCAGGCCCTGGGTGTCGGAGGATCACAGACCATGCAGATGATAGCATTCCCTCAGATTGACGGAGACATCTCGGAAGAAGCTGCTCCGACATATCATGCCTTCGACCGAGTCAATGGGGTGCCCCACCTCATTCCCAAGACAGAAAGTGGGATAGAAACACGTGGACATAGACACCCATCCCACACCCAGAGACTTGATAGGGACTCACACAGCAAGACATGAGCAGACAAAAGAGATACACACATACCCAGACATAGAGACCCACACACAGACAAGAAGAGAAACCCAGACACAGACAGCATAGACACACTCACAGACCCCAACAAACAGTTAACAGACCACCAGGCACAGACAGAAACCCACACAGGCACTCAAACAAAGGCATGCAGACATCATGTTCACACAAGCAGACATCACGCTTCCACACGCAGACATCACGCTCCCACATGCAGTCATAGTGTTCATACAAGCAGACATCACGCTCACACAAGCAGACATGCTCGCACATGCAGACCAGACATCATGCTAGCACACGTGGACATGCTCACGCAGACATCATGTTCACACATGCAGACGTCATGCGCGAGCACGCAGACTTCATGCTCGCACACGCAGACCAGACATGCTCACACAGACCAGACATGCTCGCACACGCAGGCATCATGCTCGCACACACAGGCATCATGCTCGCACACGCAGGCATCATGCTCGCACACGCAGGCATCATGCACGCACGCAGGCATCATGCTCGCACACGCAGGCATGTTCACACAAGCAGACATCATGCTCACACACATAGATATCATGCTCACACACATAGATATCATGCTCACACACAGATATCATCCTCACACACATAGATATCATGCTCACACACAGATATCATGCTCACACACATAGACATCATATTCACATAGGCAGTCACGTCGCACACAAGCTGAAATGGGGCTGAATGCACTTTTGATCTGTTGAAAATTCCCTTACAGCTGGAGAGTGTTACACCACAATAGAATGCAATAGTTAGCCTCACAGTGAACAGAATCCACTCTCCGTCCTCCCCAGTTCCTCATCCCTTACTTACTCTTCGAATACCTCATAATATCCCCAAACCTCTCCAGTGTAAGAGTCCCAGTCTGAGCTTTGATGGCAGGCTATTGCACTGGGGGGGGGGGGGGGGGGGCATCACCGAAGAACCGATGCTTCTGGCGGGATACACTCAATCCTCACAGGACAGGGTTAGAAACACCGACCGTGGCTCAAATCCATCTCGCTGCTCCTCCATGCCCCACCCCCACAGTCCCCTGCACTGCCAATCGACCAACCAACAACCCAAACTCAGGCCCGTGACCGCCTGTAGGTCACAACACCGCCATCAGCGGGCGGTCTACGGAGACAGGGAGTACCAGCACGCACCCGCAACGTGCGGAGGGGGCCATCAGCAGAGGGCGGCCTGTCCCTTAGCAAGAGAAGGTGGGGAGAGGGTAGAGGGCAGTGATGGGGTGCAGCCTCCTGCTCGTGCCTTCTGCAACAACAACCCCCTTCCCAGAACAGCGATTATTGTTTCCCTCCCATGGAGCAGCTGGTGTGATTAATTGACCAGCCTGCCCATGAGTTAGAGCAAGTGCTTTGTACAGAGATGTGTGTTGATTAATGGATCCGAGGTGTGATTATTGCATTGGTGACAGAGGTGTTTCCGAACAGCCCCCTTCCAGTTGAATTTTCCATTCTGCATCTGCCTTACACGTCTGTCATTTCGTCTTCAAGCTCAGCGCTCTCCGCGTCGGCCTCGATCTCCTCCTCTTCCTCGGAGGTCAGGTCAGGGTCATCCGCCTGAGCCACGCACTTGGGACAGGAGCAGATGAATAGATAATTGTCCCTTCAAAAATAACACAGGTGTCAGCCACAACCCAGGTTAGATACAGAGTAAAGCTCCCTCTACACTGTCCCCATCAAACACTCCCAGGGCAGGTATAGCACGGGGTTAGATACAGAGTAAAGCTCCCTCTACGCTGTCCCCATCAAACACTCCCAGGATAGGTACAGCACGGGGTTAGATACAGAGTAAATCTCCCTCTACACTGTCCCCATCAAACACTCCCAGGACAGGTACAGCACGGGGTTAGATACAGAGTAAAGCTCCCTCTACGCTGTCCCCATCAAACACTCCCAGGACAGGTACAGCACGGGTTAGATACAGAGTAAAGCTCCCTCTGCACTGTCCCCATCAAACACTCCCAGGACAGGTACAGCACGGGGTTAGATACAGAGTAAAGCTCCCTCTACACTGTCCCCATCAAATGATTCCCAGGACAGGTACAGCACGGGGTTAGATACAGAGTAAAACTCCCTCTACACTATCCCTATCAAACACTCCCAGGACAGGTACAGCACGGGGTTAGATACAGAGTAAAGCTCCCTCTACACTATCCCTATCAAACACTCCCAGGACAGGTACAGCACGGGGTTAGATACAGAGTAAAGCTTCCTCTACGCTGTCCCCATCAAACACTCCCAGGACAGGTACAGCACGGGTTAGATACAGAGTAAAGCTCCCGCTACACTATCCCTATCAAACACTCCCAGGACAGGTACAGCACGGGGTTAGATACAGAGTAAAGCACCCGCTACACTGTCCCCATCAAACACTCCCAGGACAGGTACAGCACGGGGTTAGATACAGAGTAAAGCTCCCTCTACACTGTCCCCGTCAAACTCTCCCAGGACAGCTACAGCACAGTGTTAGATACAGAGTAAAGCTCCCTCTACACTGTCTCCGTCAAACACTCCCAGGACAGGTACAGCACGGGGTTAGATACAGAGTAAAGCTCCCTCTACGCTGTCCCCATCAAACAGTCCCAGGACAGGTACAGCACGGGTTAGATACAGAGTAAAGCTCCCTCTACACTGTCCCCATCAAATGATTCCCAGGACAGGTACAGCACGGGGTTAGATACAGAGTAAAGCTCCCTCTACACTATCCCTATCAAACACTCCCAGGACAGGTACAGCACGGGGTTAGATACAGAGTAAAGCTTCCTCTACGCTGTCCCCATCAAACACTCCCAGGACAGGTACAGCACGGGTTAGATACAGAGTAAAGCTCCCGCTACACTATCCCTATCAAACACTCCCAGGACAGGTACAGCACGGGGTTAGATACAGAGTAAAGCACCCGCTACACTGTCCCCATCAAACACTCCCAGGACAGTGACAGCACGGGGTTAGATACAGAGTAAAGCTCCCTCTATACTGTCCCCGTCAAACTCTCCCAGGACAGCTACAGCACAGTGTTAGATACAGAGTAAAGCTCCCTCTACACTGTCCCCGTCAAACACTCCCAGGACAGGTACAGCACGGGGTTAGATACAGAGTAAAGCTCCCTCCACACTGTCCCCATCAAACACTCCCAGGACAGGTACAGCACGGGGCTAGATACAGAGTAAAGCTCCCTCCACACTGTCCCCATCAAACACTCCCAGGACAGGTACAGCACGGGGTTAGATACAGAGTAAAGCTCCCTCCACACCCTGGGGGGCAGGGACGAGGTCGGGAGGGTGGGGGGCCGTGAAAAAGGAGCAGTGAGGAGGTTATGGTGGTGGTTGGGGGAGGGAGGGGAGAGAGAGAGAGAGAGAGAGAGAGAGCGAGAGAGAGGAGAGAGATGGATGTGGAAACAGTACCTGAGGATCCGGTGTCGTGTGTGTCTGCTCCGATCTCGTTGGCAGCAGTCCAGATATGTGATGCACACCTCCTGTGAAAACACAATACATCCGCCGTCAATTCCTTATCCTCCACCCCACTCCGACATCATCACTCGATACACACCGAGAAACAGGAGGCGACCATTCAGCCAACAAGACTTATACAATCAGATCCCGGCTGAATTTACCCACAAGAGGTTCTGTAACCCTCAGGTTTTCTGGAAAGGTCACCATCAATCCCAGTTTTAAGATGATTCACCAGTAGTGAGGAAGGAAAATCCATGAACAGCTGGGGTAATAAACACGAACCAAGCTGGCAATGTCTGCAGAATCACCTGCTAATGGGCTGGGAGGAGATTACAGGAACCTAACCAACAGATACCATTGCTGATTGTCGTAAGTTGGGAGAGCTGTCGCATGGACTAGCCAGTAACAGCCTGACATAGTCATACTCACAGAATCATACCTTACAGACAATGTCCCAGACATCGTCACCACCATTCCTGGGTATGTCCTGTCTCACTGGCAGGACAGACCCAGCAGAGGTGGCAGCACAGTGGGATACAGTCGGGAAGGAGCTGCCCGGGCAGCACAGTGGGATACAGTCGGGAAGGAGCTGTCCGGGCAGCACAGTGGGATACAGTCGGGAGGGAGTTGCCCTGGGAGTCCTCAACTTCGACTCTGGACCCCATGAAGTCTCACGGCTTCAGGTTAAACATGGGCAAGGAAACCTCCTGCTGATTCCCACGTACCGCCCACCATCAGCTGATGATTCAGTACTCCTCCATGTTGAACACCACTTGGAGGAAACACTGAGGGTGGCAATGGCACAGAATATGCTCTGGGTGGAGGATTTCAATGTCCATCACCAAGAATGGCTCGGTACCACCACAGACCGAGCTGGCCGGGTCATAAAGGATATAGCTGCTGACTGGGACTGCAGCAGGTGGTGAGGGAACCAACAAGAGGGAAAAAACATTCAAATAAAAGCAAATTGCTGCGATTGCTGGAAATCTGAAATAGAAATTGAAAATTCTGGATAAACGCAGCAGGTCTGGCAGCATCTGTGGAGAGAGAAACAGTTTAATGTTTCGAGTCCATAAGACCCATCTACAGATCTGAAAAGAGATAGAAATGTGATGAGTAATACAAAAGCAAATTACTGCGGATGCTGGAATCTGAAACAAAAGAGAAAATGCTGGAAAATCTCAGCAAGTCTGGCAGCATCTGAAGGGGGAGAAAAGAGCTGACGTTTCAAATCGGACTCGAAACATTCGCTCTTTTCTCTCCCTACAGATGCTGCCAGAATTGCTGAGATTTTCCAGCACTTTCTCTTTCGTGATGAGTAATATACTTGGAGACGGAGTGGGCAGAATGAGAAAAGCGATAGGTCAGAGCTGAGAAGTGGACTCAAAAGGTCAGCAGTGGGTCACTGGATCGCTAAGAACCATCTCTATTCTCTCTCCCGCTTTCACCCCCAGCACCAGCCACTGGCCTTGACTGTTAAATACAGCATGGATACAGAAGCTGGGCCATTCCTGGGCAGTTTGATTCAGTTACCTTGAACCACAAAGTTGATGTATATCATGCTTACAAAGGCAGGCACTTCCTGCAATGAGCCTTTACCTCTCCGGCTTTGATGTCGCGGAGTGCAGTCAGGTGGAGGAGGAAGTTGTTTTCTGGGAAGGAGGTTTCAGCGTTGGGATCACAGCTGTGGTTACCTGCAACAGAGGAGGGTCAAAGGTTACAGCCCCACCCAAACTCAACATTCTCACCTCCATCTTTCACCTTAAGGAACAGGAACTGTGCCAGTGAACAAAAGATGGTTCTTTCAATAAAGCTCCCTCGACACTGTCCCCATCAAACACTCCCAGGACAGGTACAGCACTGGGTGAGATACAGAGTAAAGCTCCCTCGACACTGTCCCTATCAAACACTCCCAGGACAGGTACAGCACGGGGTTAGATACAGAGTAAAGCTCCCTCAACACTGTCCCCATCAAACACTCCCAGGACAGGTACAGCACGGGGTTAGATACAGAGTAAAGCTCCCTCTACACTGTCCCCATCAAACACTCCCAGGACAGGTACAGCACGGGGTTAGATACAGAGTAAAGCTCCCTCTACACTGTCCCTATCAAACACTCCCAGGACAGGTACAGCACGGGGTTAGATACAGAGTAAAGCTCCCTCAACACTGTCCCCATCAAACACTCCCAGGACAGGTACAGCACGGGGTTAGATACAGAGTAAAGCTCCCTCTACACTGTCCCTATCAAACACTCCCAGGACAGGTACAGCACGGGGTTAGATACAGAGTAAAGCTCCCTCAACACTGTCCCCATCAAACACTCCCAGGACAGGTACAGCACGGGGTTAGATACAGAGTAAAGCTCCCTCAACACTGTCCCCATCAAACACTCCCAGGACAGGTGCAGCACAGGGTTAGATACAGAGTAAAGCTCCTCTACACTATCCTCTTCACACACTCCCAGGACAGGTATGGCACGGAGTCTGGGCGGCATGGTAGGACAGTGGTTAGCAGTATTTCTTCACAGTGCCAGGGTCCCAGGTTCGATTCCCGGCTTGGGTCACTGTGTGGGGCCTGCATGTTCTCCCAGTGTCTGTGTGGGTTTCCTCCGGGTGCTCCGGCTTCTTCCCACAAGCCCCAAAAGATGTGCTGTTAGGTGAAGTGGATTCGGAATTCTCCCTCTGTGTATCCAAACAGACACCGGCATGTGGCGACTAGAGGATTTTCACAGTAACTTCATTGCAGTGTTAATGTAAGCCTACTTGTGACACTAATAAAGATTATTATTATTAAAGGATACAGAGTTAAATTGTAAAGAATAAAACTGTATCGCCACTAAGTTGATTCAGACCCTGGTTACTTACAGCAACTTTGCAAGGTGTACAGGCCGGATCCCTCGCAGTTCAGGAATTCTCCGCTCTCTGTGGAGGAACAGAGCTGTCAGTCCAGCAATTTACACCCCCACCCCACACACCTCCCCTCACCCCTTCTCCCCTTCAACTTGTTACTCAGCCTGGACAGGTTGAATATACAAATACACAGAATTGTACAGGGGGCTGAGGGGTTTCAGACATGAGGAAACAATCGCTGGGATATGGGGAGTGAGCCTCAGTGAATTGCTCTTCCAAATGGCCAGTGTGGACTCAATGGGCCGAATGGTCCCCCTCTGCACTGTCCCATTCCACAATTCTAGACTGGAGAAGCCAGAATTGTTCTAAGAGAGAATGTTGGATGTTCTAAATTACGAAAGGTATTGATAAAATAGTCAAGGTAGAACTGTTTTGAATGACAGTAAGGTGGGTGACTGGGTTTCAGAGATTTAGGGTGGGATTCTGCCGTAACTGGCGGGGCGGACAACTCCGGCGCGAAGGAGTGGCGTGAACCACTCTGGAGTCGGGCCGCCCCAAAGGTGTGGAATCCTCCGCACCTTTAGCAGCTAGGCCGGCCCCGGAGTGGTTTGCACCCTGCCGGCCGGCGGGGAAAGGGGTTGGCGCCATGCCAACCGGCGCCGAAGGGCCTCCGCCGGCCGGCGCATGCGCGGCAGTGCCAGCGTGTGTTGGCATCATCCCAGTGTATGCGCGGGAGGGTTCGTCTCCGCATCGGCCATTGCGGACTGTTACACCAGCCAACATGGAGGAATAGAGTGCCCCCGTGGTACAGGCCCGCCCATGGTACAGGCCCGCCCGCGGATTGGTGGGCCCCGATTGTGGGCACCTCCCGGGGCCAGATTCCCCCCCCCCCCACGAGGCCGCCCATGCTGCCAGGTCCCGCTGGTAAGGACCTACTCTAATTTACACCGGCGGGACTGGCAAAAAACGGGCGGCAACTCGGCCCATCGCGGGCCGGTGAATTGCTTGGGGGGGGGGCGCTGCCAGCCGCCGCCCGGTGCGATTCCCGCCCCCGCCAAATCCCCGGCGCCGGAGAATTCGGCAGCTGGCGGGGGCTGGATTCATGTCGCCCCCGGCGATTCTCCGACCCGACCCTAGTGGGGCAGCACGGTAGCATGGTGGTTAGCATAAATGCTTCACAGCTCCAGGGTCCCAGGTTCGGTTCCCGGCTGGGTCACTGTCTCTGCGGAGTCTGCACGTCCTCCCCGTGTGTGCGTGGGTTTCCTCCGGGTGCTCCAGTTTCCTCCCATAGTCCAAAGATGTGCAGGTTAGGTGGATTGGCCATGCTAAATTGCCCGTAGTGTCCTAAAAACCTAAGGTTAGGGGGGGTTGTTGGGTTACGGGTATAGGGTGGATACATGGGTTTGAGTAGGGTGATCATTGCTCGGCACAACATCGAGGGCCGAAGGGCCTGTTCTGTGCTGTACTGTTCTATGTTCTAATCCCACCCTTAATGTTAACCAACGAGATGAGAAAATCTTTTTTTGCAATTTGAGTCGACGTGATCAGGAGTGCACTGACTGAAAGTGTGTTGAAGCAGATTCAATAGTAACTTGCAACACAAAATTAGACAAATGTTGGGAGGGAAGAACATTTGCTGGGTTGTGGATAAAAGGCAGTGCGAGTGGGACTAATTATAGAGCAGTATCAGCCCAAAGGAAACAAGTTCAGTCCTTTCCAATCCTATCTTACACACCCCAACCTCACCTCACCTACAAGAGGGCAGAGTGGGATACAATCATTGCTCAGGATTTGGGCATCGCTGGCTAGGCCAGCATGTATTGCCCAGCCCTAATTGCCCTTCAGAAGGGTTTTGTTGAGCTGCCTTCTTGAACCACTGCAGTTAATATGGTGTAGGTACACCCACTGTGCTGTTAGGGAGGGAGTTCCAGCATTTTAGATATATGCAGCAGCAAACACTATACAGCTGCAGAGAAACACACGCACTCAGTGCAGGAGCACACGTGCACTCAACGGACGCATGCACACAATTACAGAAACACACATATCTAAAGGGTTCCTACCTTTCTCAATGTCTTTGTACAGTTGGTCAATGAAACCATCCAACTCTTCCCTCGTCTGTGCAGGAAGCTGGAGTGCATCACAGCCATGGACCCATTGACTCAAGGAGCTGTCAGGAAATCAAACACAACTCTCTCGTAGAACCAGAGGAGGCCATTCAGCCCGATACATAAAAATAGGAGGAGGCCATTCAGCCCTTGGAGCCCAAAATGCAGGAACAGGAGGAGGCCATTCAGCTCCTCGCGCCTGTCACACGGGAACAGTAAAAGGCCATTCAGCCCCTTGAGCTTGTTACACAGGAACACAAATTGCGTGCAGTTTTGGTGTCCCTATCTGAGGAAGGATGTTCTTGCCAAGGAGGGAGTGCAGCAAAGGTTTACCAGGCTGATTCCTGGGATGGTGGGACTGTCATACGAGGAGAGACTAAATCAGCTAGGATTATATTCATTGGGGTTTAGAAGAGTGAGAGGGGATCTCATAGAAACTTATAAAATTTTAACAGGAGTAGACCGGTTAGATGCAGAAAGAATGTTCCCGATGGTGGGGGAGTCCAGAACGGGGGGGGGGGGGGGCATAGTTTCAGGATCAGACCTTTTAGGACTGAGGGGAGGAGAAACGTCTTCACCCAGAGATGGTGAATCTGTGGAATTTGCTACCACAGAAAGTAGTTGAGGCCAAAACGTTGTGTAATTTCAAGGATTTAGATACAGCTCTTGGGGCTAAAGGGATATGCGGGGAAGGCGGGATCAGGGTATTGAACTTGATGATCAGCCATGGTTATAATGAATGGCAGAGCAGGCTCGAAGGGCCAAAGGCCCACTCCTGCTACTACTTTCTATAGTAAGAAGTCTTCCAACACCAGGTTAAAGTCCAACAGGTTTGTTTCAAATCACTAGCTTTCGGAGCACAGCTCCTTCCTCAGGTGAATGAAGAGGTAGGTTCCAGAAACATAAATATAGACAAGTCAGATGCAAGACAATGTTTTGAAGGCGAGCATTTGCAGGTAATTAAATCTTTACAGATCCAGAGATCTTCATTCACCACGGAGCAGTGCTCCGAAAGCTAGTGATTTGAAACAAACCTGTTGGACTTTAACCTGGTGTTGTAAGACTTCTCACTGTGCTCACCCCAGTCCAACGCCAGCAACTCCACATCTATTTTCTATGTAAGCGGAGGCCATTCAGCCCCTTGAACCTATTCTGCCATTCTTGCAGGTCATGCTTACCCAACAAGAATCCATCAATCTAAGTTTTGATGTTTTCCATCGACCCCCAGTGCCATCAGTCAGTTTGGGAGAGAGCTATTTCAAATGGTCACACCCCTTTGTGAGAGGGAATGCTTCCTGATACCGCCCCCCTCTCTAAATGACCTGGCTCGAAATTTAAACTTCCACCCCCTTGTTCTCGAGTTCCATGTAGGCCAGGCTGGTGAATCAGATAAAACTCCGAGGCTAAACATCAACTTTTAAAGTCCTTCTTGTTCAACAACATGCCCACTTGGGATGAGAACTCACAAACGCAGCTATTCTTGAGGGGTGTACACGACACCACTCTCTCGCCTCGGAGTCAGAAGGCTGGGCATTCAATCCCACTCCAGCGATTCGAGCCCATAATCCTGGCTGACACTCTCAGTGCAGTACTGAGGGAGTGCTGAACTGACAGAAGTTCAACTTTTTAAAAAAAATAAAGAGTACCCAATATTTTTTTTCCGATTGAGAGGCAATTTAGCGTGGTCAATCCACCTACCCTGCACATCTTTGGGTTGTGGGGGAGAAACCCACGCAGACACGGGGTGAAGTGCAAGTTCCACACGGGCAGTGACACAGGACCGGGATTCGTACCCGGGTCCTCGACGCTGTGAGGCAGTCGTGCTAACCATTGCGCCACCGTGCTGCCCAGAGGTTCCGCTATTTGGATGGGACATTCAACTAAGCTCCCGTCTTAGGGCAGCACGGTGGCCTAGTGGTTAGCACTGCAGCCTCACGGCGCCGAGGTCCCAGGTTCGATCCCGGCTCTGGGTCACTGTCCGTGTGGAGTTTGCACATTCTCCCCGTGTCTGCGTGGGTTCCGTCCCCACAACCCAAAGATGTGCAGGATAGGTGGATTGGCCACACTAAATTGCCCCTTAATTGGAAAAAATAATTGGGTAAGCTAAATTTAAAATTAAAAAAAAAAACTAAGCTCCCGTCTTGACCTCTTGGGTTGCGGTAAAAGACCCCACAGCCATAATTTTGAAGAAGAAGGTGGTTCTTCCCATTACCCTGGTCCAATATTTATCCCTCAACCAACATCACTAAACAAATCAGGGGATTGGCCCATGGTCACATGTTGTCTACGGGAGCTTCCTGTGAATACATTAGTTGCTGCATTTCCAAATCTACAACACAGTGATCACACTCCAAAAAATCATCTCATTGGCTGTAAAGCGGTTTTTAATTCAGTCAGCAGGGCATCCCTGCTGGACCAGAATTTATTGCCCCACTGCCACTTGCCCTTAAGAAGGGGAAAATCCAAATCTGCACAGCAAGGCAGTGGTCCATGAACCATGAGGTAAACTAACTGATGTCAGCTGGGGGATGATTCAGGAGTAGATCAGTGGGAGTTTGCCTAATTTTCATTCTCAGGACTCTGCAGCAAGTATGGGCGTGTCTGCCAAGGGCAGGATTGAGCTCAGCAGTGGTGCCGCCACAGTCAAATAGCCGGACAAGACCGTGATGTGGGCTCAATGAAAATGGCCAAGTTGGTTGAGATAATGACTAACAGTGCCCATGGAACACGAACAACAGCGAAGGATGAGGGCATTCCGGGGAAAGGGATTTGACTGTACTGGTGGGCACTCGTGCCCAGTCCAAACTGGGAGACAACCCACCTGGTCCCGATGCCTTGCCCGTTCGTTCCGACCAAAGCGAAGAGTGAGCGAAATCCCTCCGGTGTGAACCACTGTGAGTGCAAGAGAGAGAGAGAGAGACAGAGATGTAGAGGGACACAGCAAGAATGGGCGAGAGACAGAACGAGAGAGAAGGGGCAATGGGGAGAGATAATGGGGGGAGAAGGAGACAGGGAGGGAGGGAGAGCGGGAGAGAGAGAAAGAGACAAAGACAGACAGAGAGAGAGAGAAAGAGAAAGAGAGGGGAAGAGATCAAATCACATGGTTGGGGAAATCCGCGAGATAGTTTCTTGAATTTATCAGTTGTTTGCCTCTCTATGTTAAGCTGGTTTGATTGCTAAGCTTACCCAGTTAGCTTGTTGAGTTCACCCAGTTAGTTTATGCCGCTTATGTTGCTATACTAAACCAGTTTTCAGGCACTATGCTGTGCTAACTGGGTTAAGGTTGCTAGCTTACCCGATTGAGGCTATCCTCATAGAGAGCTTTGGTGAAGAGCTGCCGTAGTGTTTCCAACTGACCCTGAAAGAGAACAGGAGAGACATGAAGCAGCCTGCAAGAGATGGGAGGGTCTGACAGCAAGCAGCAGGAAAAGGAGGTGGCCAATCAGCTCAGGAAACTGTTTCGCTATTCAATTAGATCATGACCAATATGTGCCACAATTCCATTGGCTCACCTTGATTGGGTAGCCTTCAATATTTTTACATCATAACTTACAAAATAGCAGCAGTAGACCATTTGGCTCTATGGTCCTGCATCGCTGTTCAATATGATCATGGTTGGTCCTCTATCGCAACGCCACTGTGCTCTTCCCATACCCCTTTGACACCTCTCGTGTCCACTGGGGCGGCACAGTGGTTAGCACTGTTGTTTCACAGTGCCAGGGACCCGGGTTCAATTCCGGCCTTGTGTCACTGTCTGTGCGGAGTTTGCACGTTCTCCCCGTGTCTGCATGAGTTTCCTCCGGGTGCTCCGGCTTCCTCCCACAGGACAAAGATAACAATAATCGCTTATTGCCACGAGTAGGCTTCAATGAAGTTACTGTGAAAAGCTCCTAGTTGCCACGTTCCGGCGCCTGTTCGGGGAGGCCGGCACGGGAATTGAACCCGCGCTGCTGCCTTGTTCTGCATTACAAGTCAGCTATTTAGCCCACCGAGCTAAACCAGCCCCTAGATGTGCAAGTTAGGTGGTTTGGCCATGCTAAATTGCCCCTTAGTGTCTGAAAGATTGGATGGGATTACTGGGTTATGGGATAGCATGGGGGCCTGGGCCTAGATGGGGGCGTTGGTGCAGACACGACTGGCTGCACTGTAGCGATTCTATTAAATCTAATTTTTCCTACTTAAATATGTTCGGTGATTTAGGCTCCACAGCCTCGTGTGGAAGGGAATTCCACAGGTTCACTACCCTCAAAGAGGTTTCTCCTCATTGCAGTCTTAAAGGGCCTTCCCTTATCCTGGGACTGTGAGCCCTTGTTCTAGCCCCTCCAGCCAGGGGAAACAGCAACCTGTCTGCTCAGCCCAGTCAGAATATTATACCTTTATATTAGATCCCCTTTCACTCTTCTAAATTCCAGTGAATACAGGCCCCAATCGCTCCTCGTACGACAATCCTGCCACCCCAGGAATCAGTCTGGTGAACCTTCTCCGCGCTCTCTCTATAACAAGTGTATCCATTCTTCCACCAGCTGTGGTCTCACCAAGGCCCTGTACAGCTGCAGTAAGGTATCCTTGCTCCTGTACTCATGTCCTCTTGCTCTGAAGGCCAATATACCATTTACCTTCCTAACTGCTTGTTACACCTGCATGCTTACTTTCAGTGACCGGTGTACTGGGACATCCAGGTCCCTTTGTATGTCAACATTTCCCAATCTCTCACGATTTAAATAACACTCGGCCATTTTGCTTCTCAGTCCGAAAGGAATAACTTCTTTTTCTCCAACAAAAATCACCGAGTGCACAAGGTGGTGAACAGGATACCAAACATTTCTGAAGAGTGACATTTTTGCCGAAACTTCAAGTCTTGAACTCATCATGAGAAACACAGGAATACCAAATTTCAAAGGATCACAACAATTTAAACTACAGGAGAAATTATTGATTGGTGATAGTCGTAGAGCTCGTAGGGTTTTATAGCATGGAAATAGGCCCTTCGGCCCATCACTTCCACGCCGACTGTCAAGTATCTCACTAATCTAATCCCATTTTCCAGCACTTGGTCCGTAGCCGCGTAGGTTATGGCATTTCAAGTGCTTATCTAAATACTCATTAAATATTATGAGGGTTCCAACCTCTACCACCCTTTCAGTCAGTGACCCCTCCGCTAAGGGGAAAAGTCCCTTCCAATGTCCCTCATAATTTCATACAGCTCAATCAGGTCCGCCCTCAGCCTTCTCTGCTCCAGGGAAAACAACCCCAGCCGAACCAGTCTCTCTTGACAGCTGAAACAAACCAGCCCAGGTGACAGCCTAGTGAATCTCCTCTGCAAGGTAATCACCTCCTTCCTATAGTGTGGTGATCAGAACTGCACACAGTACTCCAGTCGAGTTGGGAGCTAACCAGCGTTTTATACAGCTCCAGCATAACCTCCCTGCTCTACTATTCTATGTCTTGGTCAATAAAGGCAAAGATCCCTAGGCCTTCCTAGCCCTCCAGCACGGTAGCATTGTGAATAGCGCAATTGCTTCACAGCTCCAGGGTCCCAAGTTCAATTCCAGCTTGGGTCACTGTCTGTGCGGAGTCTGCACATCCTCCCCGTGTGTGCGTGGGTTTCCTCCGGGAGCTCCGGTTTCCTCCCACAGTCCAAAGATGTGCAGGTTAGGTGGAGTGGCCATGATAAATTGCCCTTTGTGTCCAAAATTGCCCTTAGTGTTGGATGGGGTTACTGGGTTATGGGGATGGGGTGGAGGTGTTGACCTTGGGTAGGGTGCTCTTTCCAAGAGCCAGTGCAGACGCGATGGGCTGAATGGCCTCCTTCTGCACTGTAAATTCTATGATTATCTACCTGTCCTGCTGCCTTTAGCGATCTGTGAACCTCCATACCAATGTCCCTCTGCTCCCCTGTACTACCTCGGGTCCGACCATTCATTGTATATTCCTTTGCCCCATTAGTCCTCCCAAAATGCATTACTCACACTTTGCATGGTTAAATTCCATTTGCTATTCTACGATTTGATGTCATTTCATGTTTGGCTGAACAACCGTGAGTGCGCAAATAACTAAATTGACAACTAATAGAAGATAATCAGTCGAGCTTGTAACATGGCTCACTTACTCTTGCTAAAAGCAATATAACCTGTTCTCTGCAAACAAAAGGAATATGCTCAAGTCTTTTTTGAATCACCAGAAGCTTGTGGAGTGTAAAGCCCCCGGTTCCATTCTCCGCGGCCATGCCTTGTCCAATCAGTCGACTTGAAAACCAATCGGCATTCTTTTCTCCTTTGGTATAGTGGTGATCATTAAAAATGTGGAATTCTTGCATTTATTTGAGTGCAGGATGAAAAACTTCAGCAATATGCCTCTCTTTTCAGCAATGTTCAAGGTCTGTACCACCATGCGGCTGATAGAAAATGTTTATCTGGAAATGTTTATCTGGAATGCAACACCAAACCTAAATTGTGACAGTGACTCAAGGTTGCTCTGGGTGGGCAGCACGGTGGCCTAGTGGTTAGCACAACCGCCTCACAGCGCTGAGGTCCCAGGTTCGATCCCGGCTCTGGGTCACTGTCCGTGTGGAGTTTGCACATTCTCCCCGTGTCTGCGTGGGTTTCGCCCCCACAACCCACAAATGTGCAGAGTAGGTGCATTGGCCACGCTAAATTGCCCCTTAATAGAAAAAATAATTGGGTAATCTAAATTTAAAAAAAAAAGGTTGCTCTGGGTTAAACTGGGAAAAGGTATGTGTGAACTGGCTGACATTGGGTGGGTTTGCCAGGTCCAGCAACTCAGCAGGTGAACCACCAATTTGCTGCTGTCATTGTAGAAATGTTGGGAATTATCCCACAGCGATACATTTGGAAAGAAGAATGAAGAGAGGCAATCTCAACTGAGGGGGGAAATTCTCTAGGCGGGGTGCAGGGATGTTGAGATCTGGGGGTTCACATACCGAGATCATTAAAGGTGGCAGTTCGAGCTGATAAAAAAAATACTGGATACTTGGGAATGGGATCAGCTGGATAGCACTTTCAAAGAGATGGCACAGAAACGATAGGCCAACAGGCCTGTTCCTGTGCTGCAAGATTCTCGCATTCGCAATGAATGAAACAGCCATTCATATCTGTATTAATCCTGTAACAGGAGGACCAGCAATCTGGATTTCGGAGAATGAGTGTCCAAATCCAACCAGGGCATTTAAAGAAGTCATGTTTTCAGAAAAAACCCATGAAAGAAAAAGATAAAAATCCAACTGATTCATTAATGGCCCTTGATGGAAGACAATGTGATATCCTTACCCGGCCTGGGCTTATACTCAACTCCAAACCCACAGCCATCAGGTCGCCACCCAGTTGTCTGGACAGAAAAATCAGTGCAACGGTTGGAAGTGCAGGTCAACACCACCGTCTCAATGGCAACTGGGAATGGGCAATAAACTACCAACACTGTCCACAACCTGGCAATGGGCAACAAACTACCAACACTGTCCACAACCTGGGAATGGGCAATAAACTACCAACACTGTCCACAACCTGGCAATGGGCAATAAACTACCAACACTGTCCACAACCTGGGAATGGGCAATAAACTACTAACACTGTCCACAACCTGGGAATGGGCAATAAACTACCAACACTGTCCACAACCTGGGAATGAACAATAAACTACCAACACTGTCCACAACCTGGGAATGGGCAATAAACTACTAACACTGTCCACAACCTGGGAATGGGCAATAAACTACCAACACTGTCCACAACCTGGGAATGGGCAATAAACGACCAACACTGCCCACAAACAGGGAATGGGCAATAAACTACCAACACGGACCACAACCTGGGAATGGGCAATAAACTACCAACACTGTCCACAACCTGGCAATGGGCAATAAACTACCAACACTGTCCACAACCTGGGAATGGGCAACAAACTACCAACACTGCCCACAAACTGGAAATGGGCAATAAACTACCAACACTGCCCACAAACAGGGAATGGGCAATAAACTACCAACACGGACCACAACCTGGGAATAGACAATAAACTACCAACACTGCCCACAAACAGGGAATGGGCAATAAACTACCAACACTGCCCACAACCTGGGAATGGGCAATAAACTACCAACACTGCCCACAACCTGGGAATGGGCAATAAACTACCAACACTGCCCACAAACAGGGAATGGGCAATAAACTACCAACACTGCCCACAACCTGGGAATGGGCAATAAACTACCAACACTGCCCACAACCTGGGAATGGGCAATAAACTACCAACACTATACACAACCTGAGAATGGGCAATAAACTACCAACACGGACCACAACCTGGGAATGGGCAATAAACTACCAACACGGACCACAACCCGAGAATGGCCAATAAACTACCAACACTGCCCACAACCTGGGAATGGGCAATAAACTACCAACATTGCCCACAACCTGGGAATGGGCAATAAACTACCAGCACTGCCCACAACCTGGGAATGGGCAATAAACTACCAACACGGCCCACAAACTGGGAATGGGCAATAAACTACCAACACTGTCGACAACCTGGCAATGGGCAATAAACTACCAAAACTGTCCACAACCTGGCAATGGGCAATAAACTACCAACACTGTCCACAACCTGGCAATGGGCAATAAACTACCAACACTGCCCACAACCTGGGAATGGGCAATAAACTACCAACACTGTCCACAACCTGGCAATGGGCAATAAACTACCAACACTGTCCACAACCTGGGAATGGGCAATAAACTACCAACACTGTCCACACCCTGGGAATGGGCAATAAACTACCAACACTATACACAACCTGGGAATGGGCAATAAACTACCAACACTGCCCACCTACTGGAAATGGGCAATAAACTACCAACACTGTCCACAACCTGGGAATGGACAATAAACTACCAACACTGCCCACAAACTGGAAATGGGCAACAAACTACCAACACTGTCCACAACCTGGGAATGGGCAATAAACTACCAACACTGCCCACAACCTGGCAATGGGCAATAAACTACCAACACTGCCCACAACCTGGGAATGGGCAATAAACTACCAACACTGCCCACAACCTGGGAATGGGCAATAAACTACCAACACTGTCCATAACCTGGGAATGGGCAATAAACTACCAACACTGGCCACAACCTGGGAATGGGCAATAAACTACCAACACTGTCCACAACCTGGGAATGGGCAATAAACTACCAACACTGCCCACAACCTGGGAATGGGCAATAAACTACCAATACTGTCCACAACCTGGGAATGGGCAATAAACTACCAACACTGCCCACAAACTGGAAATGGGCAATAAACTACCAACACTGGCCACAACCTGGGAATGGGCAATAAACTACCAACACTATACACAACTTGGCAATGGGCAATAAACTACCAACACTGTCCACAACCTGGGAATGGGCAATAAACTACCAACGCTGCCCACAACCTGGGAATGGGCAATAAACTACCAACACTGCCCACAACCTGGGAATGGGCAATAAACTACCAACACTGGCCACAACCTGGGAATGGGCAATAAACTACCAACACTGGCCACAAACTGGGAATGGGCAATAAACTACCAACACTGTCCACAAACTGGGAATGGGCAATACACTACCAACACTAGAAACAACCTGGCAATGGGCAATAAACTACCAACACTGTCCACAAACTGGGAATGGGCAATAAACTACCAACACTGCCCACAACCCAGGAGCTGGAGTTGGGTGCTTAAGGACAACAGCAGCTCCCATTAACCCCACAGCACCCATTAATTTAAGTTATTTATTGACCCTTTGTTGATGTTGTCATGTGGGTAATTTGGTGACCTTCAGAATGGATCTTGTTGGTTGGGTTTGATTTTCCAGACCTCTGCTCTACACACAATGATATGATGGAGAATGGGGGCAGGCCGACGGCAACACGAACCTGGAATTTGTCTCCAATCAGTTTGTGAACTATCTCCTCCTCGTCGTTGGCCGTCCTGCTGCAGAACTGGGAAAAGAGCTTCTTCCAACGGCCCTTGTCTTTAGCCTTTGGATAGGAAGAAAGCAGAAATGAGGGAAGTTTAAACTCAAACTTTGTCATTGATAACACAGCTCCAAATGTCAGTCATAGTTGGCAGGATAAGCAAACTGGCCCCAGCTACAGGCCAGCTCCCACATCGGATATCGTAAAGATGGCGTAACTGAGAAATTGAGAAAAAGGATCATCACTCATAGAGCAAGACAGCACCAACATCAAACAACTTCAGAACATTTAGTGCAATACCCCAAACTAGAGACATAGGAATTCCCAATTGATTAAAGCCCAGGATCCACCTACTTCATCTTGTATCATCCTGGTAGTCACAGGATACAACTATAATGGAGTTGCTGAATGTTGCTCAAACGAGAGACACGTTGTTGAAGCTTTTCCTCTTACACTCATTAGGACAAACACAAGAATGCCAAATTTCAAACGATCACGACAATTTACCCTCCAAGAGAAAAGGGTTCTGATTGGTTGACACATTAACTCTCGACTGGTCAAGGCGTTGCCATGGTGAAAGTAACAGGGATCTATCGGCTCTCCAAGCTGCCGGGTAATTAACAGAAATGCTATCCACGGCAGACCAATCAGCACCCTGTTCCCCTGGAGTACAAGTTGCGATTGTTTGATATTTGGAATTCCCGCATTTGTCCCGATGAGTGCAAGATGAAAAGCTTTGGCGATGTGCCTCTTTTCAGCTGTCTGCAAATTCTGACTTGCCAAGTGACTGATTATAATGGAGTTGCTGCTTAATCACATGAATCAATCTGTATCAATGACCCAGACATGAGGTGAGGAAACTCCAGTTGGAGAGTGCTTGGTCCAAAGTTACCTGTCCCTCCCAAGCAGGTTACACACTGCACACATCGTGTCCCAAAATGTTACGTTCGACAGGAAATCTGTCCAATTCCAGTCTGAGTGAATCAATACTATCTGTTTCCACCGCCTCTGCTGGCACCCTGTTCTGCACATTGTTCACAGCGTGAACTATTACTAATATTCATAGTCATGATTGAATTTACAGTGCAGAAGGAGGCCATTTGGCCCATCGAGTCTGCACCGGCTCTTGGAAAGAGCACCCCACCCAAGGTCAACACCTCCACCCTATCCCCATAACCCAGTAACCCCACTGAACACCAAGGGCAATTTTGAACACTAAGGGCAATTTATCATGGCCAATCCACCTAACCTGCACATCTTTGGACTGTGGGAGGAAACCGGAGCACCCGGAGGAAACCCACGCACACACGGGGAGGATGTGCAGACTCCGCACAGACAGTGACCCAAGCCGGAATCGAACCCGGGACCCTGGAGCTGTGAAGCAATTGTGCTATCCACAATACTACCGTGCTGCCTGTTATCTGAGAAACACAGCAATCATTAAATCAAGACACGTCTAATCCTGCCACTCTTGTTTTTTGGTGATGTTGGCTGACGGTTAAAGGACAGTGGGTAGAACTCCCCTGTTCTGCTTTGAAATAGTGCCATTGGATCTGACACAGATGGGGTTTGGGGTTACCGTCTCATCTGCAAGGTGGCACCGGCGGCAGTTGTTGGACTCTCCCAGTATTGCACTGGGAATGTCAGCCTGGGTTATGCACTCAATTCGCTGGAGCAGGGCTTGAATCTGCTGACACAAAAGGCGAGTTTTCTACTCAGAGGCACAGCTGAAAGTGTGGGATTATTTCATACATTGAAAGGGCTAGATAAATACTGTAAGAATAGGGCAGCCCGGCGGTGCAGTGGCTACCACTGCAGCCTCACAGCGCCGAGGTCCCAGGTTCGATCCCGGCTCCGGGTCACTGTCCGTGTGGAGTTTGCACGTTCTCCCCGTGTTTGCGTGGGTTTCGCCCACACAACCCAAAAGATGTGCAGGTTGGGTGGATTGGCCATGCTAAATTGCCCCTTAATTGGAAAGAAAATGAGTTGGGTACTCTAAATTTATGAATAAATAAATACTGTAATAAATCTCACAACATCAGGTTAAAATCCAACAGGTTTATTTGGAATCACAAGCTTTCGGAGCGCTGCTCCTTCATCAGGTGAAGTGGAATCAGGTTCACAATCACAGCATATATAGACAGAGGCACAATTGCAAGATAATTACCGACTGGAATGTGAAGAATCTGTGGTGATATGCATCACTGTAGATACACAAGGGGATAATGTAAATACATGTAGACTAGCTAGACCAGGGGTGGGCAAACTACGGCCCGCGGGCCGCATGCGGCCCGCCAAAGGTCTTTCTGCGGCCCACCAAGATTAAGTCATAAAAAAAAACATTTTTTTTAAAAATTGTTTTTTTTTTCAATTTTAAGGTTAATGGGGTGGCTGTTGGGTTACTTACTGGTATAGGGTGGATACGTTGACTTGAGTAGGGTGATCATTGCTTGGCACAACATGTGTTTCATGTGAAGTTTCTACTTTAAAATATTAATTAATAAAAATTAATTGCTTTTTTTTCTTTAAACTGAGTTACTTTGTTTTTCAAATAAATGTGTTTCATGTAAAGTTTCTACTTTAAAATATTAATTAATAAAAATTAATTGCTTTTTTTTCTTTAAAAACCTTTTATTTTGGCTATTTTAAATGTTAATTATTTTACTTAATATACTATGCGGCCCTTTAAAATTGTGAATTTCTGAATGTGGCCCTTGCACGGAAAAGTTTGCCCACCCCTGAGCTAGACACTAGAGGGAGCACCAGAGATATGACACACAGACACTCAACCAATAGATCAGTTAGATAGGACACGACCAATGGGCATTCACGATACACACTGAGGTGACACCACCACAGGAGGGCATTACACCAACCCATATATAAAGGACACAACACACATGATCTGCCTCTTTCCAGTGGAGACAGTCAGTGAGTAGAGACACAGGGTTGATTCAATATCACACCCACCACGTGGATTGTAGCAGACTGGTTTGTCAGTCTGAGTAGCTACAGAAGGATTAACAGTAGTGGCGAACCCGAGTAGGAGAATTGTAAATAGTTCAATCAACGTGTTGAAGTTATCTCCACGTCTGAACCTTCCTTTGTCAGAGTACACATCAAGAAAGCCGCTCACGGTACGCTAAGTGCATAACCAGACAGAATCTAATCTGCAATCCAATAGGTAATTATCTTGCAATTGTGTCTCTGTCTAAATGCTGTGATTGTGAACCTGACTCCACTTCACCTGATGAAGCAGTAGCGCTCCGAAAACTTGTGATTTCAAACAAACCTGTTGGGCTTTAACCTGGTGTTGCGAGACTTCTTACTGTGCCCACCCCAGTCCAGCACCGGCATCTCCACATCATATATAAATTCAGATTATTACTGTAGCCAACTAACTCAGCAGATATAGAATAACCAACCTGACTTTGTTTAACTTCATTCTCACCATTGTCTCTATCTCGTTCGGTACAGGAAACCAATTAACCATCAGTTTAGGTACAATAATCCGGGGATCTCCTTATTTACCTGCTTCACCATGGCAACCATCCTAGCCATCAGCATAATGCTGGCCGTTTCTGGAGGGTAATGCATGTTCCTGTAACAAAAAGGAGATTTTGTTTAAAGTACTAAATGTCCAATGACACTACGCATGGAGCAGGGAGGTGGTAGTGTAGTGGTATTGCCGCTGGGCTAGTAATCCAGAGACCCAGAATAATGCTCTGGGTACCTGGGTTCGAATCCCACATTTGAATTCGATAGAAATCTGGAATAAAAAATTCAATGATGTCCATTAAACTATTATCAATTATCGTAAAAAGCCATCTGGTTCACGAATGTCCTTTAGGGAAGGAAATCTGCCGTCCTTACCTGGTCTGGCCTACATGTGACTCCAGATCCACAGCAATGTGGTTGACTCTCAACTGCCCTCAGTTCAAGGACATAGAACATAGAAAAATACAGCACAGAACAGGCCCTTCGGCCCACGATGTTGTGCCGAACTTTTGTCCTAGATTAAGAACAAATTAATCTCCACCCCATCATTCTACCGTAATCCATGTACCTATCCAATCAATAAATGCTGTCCTTGCCAGCGACACCCACACATGAATGAATAAAAATATATATTTTTTTTAGAGAAAACCGTGAGAAGATATGATTCAGTCTCGAAACCAAAATCACATTATTACTGTACAAATTTCTACATGCACATTACATATGTAAACTTGTCACATTGTAGTTACACCCTCCTACCATTGGTGGCACTGCCACCGCCCGTCATAGACTTGCGTCCTTTTTTAAAAAGTTTGTTCACAGGGTGTGGGCATCACTGACAAAGCGAGCACCTGCAGCTTGTCCCTAACCGCCCTCAAGCAGGTTGTAATGAACCAACTTCTTGAACACAAGAGGCTCGCAAGGTCATTTCAGGAAGGCAGCTCAGAGTCAACCACATTCCCGTGCATCTGGAGTCACAGGTAGGCCAGACCGGGTAAGTATGGCAGATTTCCTCCACTGCACTAGCTGCCCGCTGAATGTTGTAGTTACATTTCTGAAGAGTGCAACTCAAAGCCAATCAGATTTCCCCCACTACAACCAAAGCTATGGTCACATTCTGGAGGATTTTTCTCATTATACAATGAAATGTTATATCCTGTTTGAAAATGCTGTAGATTCCTTAATTCCTGTACTCATAAATGAAGTAACTTTAAACATAAAATAAACTTTAAAATGTAAAAGGAATGCCAACTCTTTTGACCTTGCTCACCGCCTGTCCTGCTCACTAATCCTCCTTCTTGCCGCTTTATCCGCTTGCTGCCTCTCCCACCAGCCCCGCCTCCCTCTCACACCCACGGATGGTCTCGCCCACACACTGGCCCTCCCACTGCCAGACTCTGCCGCCTGCCTGCTGAAACTCCTGCTCGCTGCCCAGCTCAGGTCTCTCGGATACTCACCGCCATGCTTCCTGCAGCTTGTTCAGGGGGTGCTGAGGGTCATCTTTCGAGGGTCCAAGGCACAGAACCTGGTGGTGCTGCTTCAATGCAGCTTGCCGGCACTCAACGCTGCAGTACAACTCCTAAAGGAAAATGTATCGTCACTTCGAGGGTACACACTACCTTGGGCACCACCCCTCCCACTGTTACAAACATACGTAGGAACATACAAATTGGGCAGAGTAGGCCACTCGGCCCCTCGAGCCTGCTACGCCATTCAATAAGATCCTGGCTGATCAGATTGTGACCTCAATCCCACATTCTGACCCCCGATAACCTTTCACCCCCATGTTAATCATCAATCTATCTCGCACTGCCTTGAAAATATTCGGTGACCCTGCCTCCACCACCCTTTGACAAAGAGAGTTTGAACGACTCGCAACCCTCAGGGAAAATCATTCCCACCCCACCCCACCCCCCGTCTATCCCAAATGGGAGGCCGGATATTTTGTAAACTGTGCCCCCCTACTCTCCACCAGGGGAAACATCCTTTCAACATCCACCCTGTCCAGTTCTCTCAGCATTTTACATGTTTCAAGAGGATCACCTCTCATTCTTCTAACCTCCAGTGGAGTAACCCTTCCACATAGCCTGAGGAATCAGTCCAATACCTTCTCTGAACTGTTTCTAATACGATTATATCCTTTCTCAAGTAAGGAGACCAAAATTGTACACAGGACTCCAGAGCACTGCTATCTCACAGCGCCAGTGACCCGGGTTCGATTCCGGCCTCTGATTGTTTGTCCAGGCCTCGAGGTCACTGTCTGTGTGGAGTCTGCATGTTCTCCCCGTGTCTGCGTGGGTTTCCTCCGGGTGCTCCCACATTCCAAAGATGTGCAGGTTAGGTGGATTGGCCATAATATATTGCCCTTAGTGTCCAAAACTTAGGTGGGGTTATGGGGGGGGGGGCTGGTCCACACTCCCTCTGACTCCAGCTCACTCACTGTTAGAGGGTCCACACTCCCTCTGACACCAGCTCCCCCACTGTTAGAGGGTCCACACTCCCTCTGACACCAGCTCCCCCACTGTTAGAGGGTCCACACTCTCTCTGACTCCAGCTCACTCACTGTTAGAGGGTCCACACTCCCTCTGACACCACCTCACTCACTGTTAGAGGGTCCACACTCCCTCTGACACCAGCTCACTCACTGTTAGAGGGTCCACACTCCCTCTGACACCACCTCACTCACTGTTAGAGTCCACACTCCCTCTGACACCAGCTCCCCCACTGTTAGAGGGTCCACACTCCCTCTGACACCAGCTCTCCCACTGTTAGAGGGTCCACACTCCCTCTGACACCAGCTCCCCCACTGTTAGAGGGTCCACACTCTCTCTGACTCCAGCTCACTCACTGTTAGAGGGTCCACACTCCCTCTGACACCACCTCACTCACTGTTAGAGGGTCCACACTCCCTCTGACACCAGCTCACTCACTGTTAGAGGGTCCACACTCCCTCTGACACCACCTCACTCACTGTTAGAGTCCACACTCCCTCTGACACCATCTCACTCACTGTTAGAGGGTCCACACTCCCTCTGACACCACCTCCCCCACTGTTAGAGGGTCCACACTCCCTCTGACACCACCTCCCCCACTGTTAGAGGGTCCACACTCCCTCTGACCCCAGCTCACTCACTGTTAGAGGGTCCACACTCCCTCTGACACCAGCTCACTCACTGTTAGAGGGTCCACACTCCCTCTGACACCACCTCCCCCACTGTTAGAGGGTCCACACTCCCTCTGACACCACCTCCCCCACTGTTAGAGGGTCCACACTCCCTCTGACTCCAGCTCACTCACTGTTAGAGGGTCCACACTCCCTCTGACACCACCTCACTCACTGTTAGAGTCCACACTCCCTCTGACACCATCTCACTCACTGTTAGAGGGTCCACACTCCCTCTGACACCACCTCCCCCACTGTTAGAGGGTCCACACTCCCTCTGACTCCAGCTCCCCCACTGTTAGAGGGTCCACACTCCCTCTGACACCACCTCACTCACTGTTAGGGGGTCCACACTCCCTCTGACTCCAGCTCACTCACTGTTAAGAGGGTCCACACTCCCTCTGACACCACCTCCCCCACTGTTAGAGTCCACACTCCCTCTGACACCAGCTCCCCCACTGGTAGAGGGTCCACACTCCCTCTGACACCACCTCACTCACTGTTAGAGGGTCCACACTCCCTCTGACTCCAGCTAACTCACTGTTAGAGGGTCCACACTCCCTCTGACACCACCTCCCCCACTGTTAGAGGGTCCACACTCCCTCTGACACCACCTCCCCCACTGTTAGAGGGTCCACACTCCCTCTGACACCAGCTCACTCACTGTTAGAGGGTCCACACTCCCTCTGACACCACCTCACTCACTGTTAGAGGGTCCACACTCCCTCTGACACCACCTCACTCACTGTTAGAGGGTCCACACTCCCTCTGACACCACCTCCCCCACTGTTAGAGGATCCACACTCCCTCTGACTCCAGCTCACTCACTGTTAGAGGGTCCACACTCCCTCTGACACCACCTCCCCCACTGTTAGAGGGTCCACACTCCCTCTGACACCACCTCCCCCACTGTTAGAGGTCCACACTCCCTCTGACTCCAGCTCACTCACTGTTAGAGGGTCCACACTCCCTCTGACACCACCTCCCCCACTGTTAGAGGGTCCACACTCCCTCTGACACCACCTCACTCACTGTTCCATACAGTACATTCTCCCCACTGTGCAGTTTCACTGGGTCCTCTTGACACAGGTCCTCTCTCCCAGCAGCACTGCTACTTTCTCCTTCCAGGTCACCCTCCTGTGAGCCGATGTTATTCCATGATGGAAATATTAATGATAATAATAATGCCGATAGCCCTGTTTGCTGTACTCTGCTGGCAAGTCCATTACCTGGCAGGCGGGACAGGAGTCCAGGAGCTCCTTTTGGACACTGCACAACTCTGGGTGTGGAAGGATCAGGCTGGGGTTTCCTGACAGTCTGCGGCTGTTCTCCTCGGCCGTTTCCAGGGACCTCATACAGTAATCACAGGCTGGAGAGACAGTCAACAAAATTAGCACAAAGTATCCACTGCAAAGCTGTCCCCATCAAACACTCCCAGGACAGGTACAGCACGGGGTTAGATACAGAGTAAAGCTTCCCCCACACTGTCCCCATCAAACACTCCCAGGACAGATACAGCATGGGGTTAGATACAGAATAAAGCTCCCTCTACACTGTCCACATCAAACACTCCCAGGACAGGTACAGCACGGGGTTAAATACAGAGTAATGCTCCCTCTACACTGTCCACATCAAACACTCCCAGGACAGGTACAGCACGGGGTTAGATACAGAGTAAAGCTCCATCTACACTGTCCCCATCAAACTCTCCCAGGACAGGTACAACACGAGGTTAGATACAGAGTAAAGCTCCCTCTACACTGTCCCCATCAAACACTCCCAGGACAGGTACAGCACGGGGTTAGATACAGAGTAAAGTTCTCTCTACACTGTCCCCATTAAACACTCCCAGGACAGGTACAGCACGGGGTTAGATACAGAGTAAAGCTCCCTCTACACTGTCCCCATCAAACACTCTCAGGACAGGTACAGCACGGGGTTAGATACAGAGTAAAGCTCCCCCTACACTGCCCCCATCAAACACTCCCACGACAGGTACAGCACGGGGTTAGGTACAGAGTAAAGCTCCCTCTACACTGTCCCCATCAAACACTTCCAGGACAGATACAGCACGGGGTTAGATGCAGAATCTGCTTCTGTTTATTATCCAGAGAGGCTTCTGGAAGGTGTGCCTGCAGAGAATTGTCGTGACTCCTAAACTGTAGATCCCATCAGCTTCCCCACTTGGGCTCGACAGCACGAATGGCCGTGGGGTCGAGGGTGATGAGAGGTACAGCAGGACGCTGGCTCCCAATCTCCAGGCCTGGACAAATGATCAGAGCCCTGAATTGAAAACCCACACTCCAACTGGCAGACTTTAAATTCAATTAATTAAATAAATCTTGAATTGAAAGCCAGCCAACCTCTTGGCCAGTTTCCCCCGTTCACTGAGATGCCTCTATGGTGATGGGGTTCGATGAAGAAGTGTCGAGGAGGCTGGTGTGGAACATAAAGACCAGCATGGGTGTGTTGGGCTGAATGGTCTGCTTCTGTGCTGAGATTATGCAAATTCCATGCAATCACATGCAAATTATATGTAAAATGCAAAATCATATGTAAATCCATGTAAATGCCACACAAATGTGTGCAACCTCAATGTAAATGTATGTAAATTCTACATAATTCGAATATAATTTGAATACAGTGCCCCTACTGTGCACTGGCCCAACCAGACATGGGGTTGAGGGTCTTTGAGTGATGAGCAGTATCTTGAGGGGTGAATCAGTGAGTGCTGCCCGGCAATACTCTGGACCTCACCTTTGTATTTGTACAATGCGTTCCAGAGGAACTGTGCTGAAACGATAGGCTGCTCCACAAAGATGGTCGCCCCTTTCCGTACATCCTTGCTGGCAAAGAGTCCTTTCCCCTTTGAAAGAAGAGAAAGCAAAAAATAGATCAGTCTCGGTAGAAAAAGCCAGACGCAGCAGTTCTGGCTCAGGAAGAGCAGACGGGAAAGGCGATTATCCTGGCAGTGTATCCACGAGCACGGGAGGAAGCTGTTTATCCCACTGACCCAACGCAATGTAGAGCAACCTATTTCAGCTTCTCATGTCCCATATTACACTGTCGCATAGAGAAACATAGAATATTGGAGCAGGTGCTTCTTCGAGTCTGCTCCACCATTCATTATGATCATTGCTGATCATCCAACTCAGTATCCTGTTCCCGCCTCTCCTTCGACCCCCCCACCCCCCCGACCCTCTCCCCCCCCCCCCCCCCCCACCCCCCCC
>NC_052148.1:10387834-10438652 GCF_902713615.1 Scyliorhinus canicula | reverse complement strand
TGACCCATGGCACATCCCCGTTGCCCCCCCCCCCCACCCCCCTCCCCCGCAGGCCTGGCAGACATCTCCTTGCCCCCCCCAGTGTAGTAATACCACTGTATATTTATATATGTGTGTGCCTCTATTAGGGGACGTACAATAGTACCGGCTATTCCAGGTTTGTCGGTAAGCCCCTGCATAGTTTGTCGGTAAGCCCCTGCCGGCTTGCTCCGCCCACAGGAGCAGTATAAATATCCATGAGGTCTCCTGAGCTGCCATTTTACAGCTCCACTTGAGGTAATAACATCTCACGGTAATAAAGCCTCTTTTGTACCGTTTTGTGTTTCTGTGTGCAATTGTTAGCGCAACACCCAGCCAGCCCATGTTCCACCTCTGCATGTCCTACCTCACCTCTCGTCCTCATCGGCCATGGTACCTGTTTCTTGATTCCATTAAACCACAAGTGAACCTCGGCATCAGTAATTCCTCCTGGCGGAGATGGAGCATCGCGGAGGCCCCCGGAGAATACTGGGTCAGGATGGTATGTCAATGCCGTTTACAGTGGTGGTATAGATTAGCACCGGGTCCGTCAGGAAGAAGTACGAATGGAGAGTACGAATGCTCCTTTCCCAGTCCCCCTGCCGTCAGTTCCCTCTGTACAGCCCAGAGGATAGGCTGGTGAGGTAGCTGCACATTAACACCACTGGCTGACTGCACACACACACACACACACACTCCCATTCTGCCTATCTAAAAGGAGGCACCATGAAGTGCTTCAGTTGGTTCAACACCATTTCTGTCAGCGCTTCCTGACTCCCCTTAATGAGTGGGAATACAACAGGGCAGATGTAATAATGTTTCAAAATACTCCTCCTGGCCTCAACAGCTTGTTAACCTAAGGGAGTGCCGCGCAAAGATAGAGTACTACATTCAGCAAGGGATACAGGGCACAGAGTACTGCGTGTGCAGTGAGGAGGCACCGTCTGGTGACGGGCTGGAGGGGTGGGGCGGGGGCAAAGCCTGGGGGACAATGAGGAGTGTCATGTTCTGTAGACTGGCCAATAGGAATGATGCATTGCAGAACACCTTGTTTAAATAACTTATTGTGAAACAACTGCGTGGTTAAGATAGCTGGAATAAATAAATAACAAACTACTAACATGAACTAACTATTATAGAGCTCCTGAAAAATACGTCTATCCACCAGCACGACTTACTCCCAACTCCCGTAGGCAGAGAGCCGCATGGTGGACTTACACTGCCACCTGCTGATCGGAGGTCGTGGTACAATATTATGCACAGAATTTCTTTATGCATATCATCACATCCACTTTCCTTTGGAAAATGTAGTTATTTACATTCACGACTTTGTTTTTACTAACCAATATGATGTGCATAATAAATTTGAAACATTTAGCTATATACAGTTCGTCACAAATTCAGTCTCTCAGGTTTACGTTGTAGCCTTGTTGATCTTCTGAGTCATGATGTGGAAACGCCGGCGTTGGACTGGGGTGAGCACAGTGAGAAGTCTTACTACACCAGGTTAAAGTCCAACAGGTTTGTTTCAAACACGAGCTTTCGGAGCACTGCTCCTTCCACACCTGAGGAAGGATCAGCGCTCCGAAAACTCGTGTTTGAAACAAACCTGTTGGACTTTAACCTGGTGCTGTAAGGCTTCTTACCGATCTTCTGAGTGTTGGCTGAATTTGTGGCTGTTTGATTCTTTTTGAAAGATCAGTTTCCTCTCTGGTCTCCAAGTAACTCTTTACACGGTGCGTAGGCTTTTACACGGTGCGTAGGCTTTACACGGTGCGTAGGCTTTACACGGTGCGTAGGCTTTACACGGTGCGTAGGCTTTACACGGTGCGTAGGCTTTTACAATTGCTTCAATGTCGTGAAAGATGCACGACAATGGGCTGTGTCTTCTCTTATACTTCCCTCCTTTTCAAAAGATCAGGGATGGAATTCTCGGTAGCCTGAAGACGAAGTCCTGATCACCGATCAGGCGGAGAATGGATTTCCACACCGAAATTGGGTCCGGCGTCGGTTTGATGCAGGTCCGCCCCAACCTTTTCAATGCCGTTGGCGCATCATCGGCCACCCCAGTGGGATACTCTGCCCTGATGGGCCGAGTTGCCAAAGGTGAGGGCCACATGTGGTCTCCACCATTCAGGAATCCAGCGTGCCGGCTACGGACTCCGTCCAGTGCCACCACAATCGGCCGCAATCTTTGCCGCTGGCCGGGGGGCCTTTCTGCAAGGGCTGGGGGGGGGGGGGGGGGGGAGGAAAAGGGGGGGGGGTGGTGACCAGCAGGTGGGCTGTGGGGTTGCGGTTAAAGGGTTGGGGTTGTGCACGGTTGGAGCCATGTGGTATGGCGTGACCGGTGCGGCCCAGGACCCGGCCAATATCCGGCTGTTTTCTGTGTGGGCGGCGGGAGTTTCAATCAGGGTCGGTACTAACCCCTCACCGGTACGGCAATCAGTGACGGTTACATGCTGACTTTTCGGTCGTCAAAGACCCTCACTCTGTAACTCACTCCCTCACTCAGTAACTCACTCCCAGCTCCCTCACTCTGTAACTTACTCCCAGCTCCCTCACTCTGTAACACACTCCCAGCTCCCTCACTCAGTAACTCACTCCCAGCTCCCTCACTCTGTAACACACTCCCAGCTCCCTCACTCTGTAACACACTCCCAGCTCCCTCACTCTGTAACTCACTCCCAGCTCCCTCACTCTGTAACACACTCCCAGCTCCCTCACTCAGTAACTCACTCCCAGCTCCCTCACTCTGTAACTCGCTCCCAGCTCCCTCACTCTGTAACTCACTCCCTCACTCAGTAACTCACTCCCAGCTCCCTCACTCTGTAACTCACTCCCAGCTCCCTCACTCTGTAACTCACACCCACTCCCTCACTCAGTAACTCACTCCCAGCTCCCTCACTCTGTAACTCACTCCCAGCTCCCTCACTCTGTAACACACTCCCAGCTCCCTCACTCTGTAACTCACACCCACTCCCTCACTCAGTAACTCACTCCCAGCTCCCTCACTCTGTAACTCACTCCCAGCTCCCTCACTCTGTAACTCACTCCCAGCTCCCTCACTCTGTAACTCACTCCCTCACTCTGTAACTCACTCCCAGCTCCCTCACTCTGTAACTCACTCCCAGCTCCCTCACTCTGTAACTCACTCCCAGCTCCCTCACTCTGTAACACACTCCCAGCTCCCTCACTCTGTAACACACTCCCTCACTCAGTAACACACTCCCAGCTCCCTCACTCTGTAACACACTCCCAGCTCCCTCACTCTGTAACTCACTCCCAACTCACTCACTCAGTAACTCACTCCCAGCTCCCTCACTCTGTAACACACTCCCAACTCACTCACTCAGTAACTCACTCCCAGCTCCCTCACTCTGTAACACACTCCCAGCTCCCTCACTCTGTAACACACTCCCAGCTCCCTCACTCTGTAACAAACTCCCAGCTCCTTCACTCTGTAACACACTCCCAGCTCCCTCACTCTGTAACACACTCCCAGCTCCCTCACTCTGTAACACACTCCCCGGTCCCTCACTCTGTAACTCACTCCCAGCTCCCTCACTCTGTAACACACTCCCAGCACCCTCACTCTGTAACACACTCCCAACTCACTCACTCAGTAACTCACTCCCAGCTCCCTCACTCTGTAACACACTCCCAGCTGCCTCACTCTGTAACACACTCCCAGCTCCCTCACTCAGTAACTCACTCCCAGCTCCCTCACTCTGCAACAAACTCCCAGCTCCTTCACTCTGTAACACATTCCCAGCTACCTCACTCTGTAACACACTCCCAGGTCCCTCACTCTGTAACACACTCCCAGCTCCTTCACCCAGTAACTCACTCCCAGCTCCCTCACTCTGTAACACACTCTCAGCTCCCTCACTCAGTAACTCACTCCCAGCTCCCTCACTCTGTAACACACTCCCAGCTCCATCACTCTGTAACACACTACCAGGTCCCTCACTCTGTAACTCACTCCCAGCTCCCTCACTCTGTAACACACTCCCAGCTCCATCACTCTGTAACACACTCCCAGCTCCCTCACTCTGTAACACACTCCCAGCTCCCTCACTCTGTAACTCACTCCCAGGTCCCTCACTCTGTAACACACTCCCAGCTCCCTCACTCTGTAACACACTCCCTCACTCTGTAACACACTCCCAGGTCCCTCACTCTGTAACACACTCCCAGCTCCCTCACTCTGTAACACACTCCCAGCTCCCTCACTCTGTAACACACTCCCAGCTCCTTCACTCTGTAACACACTCCCAGCTCCCTCACTCTGTAACACACTCCCAGCTTCCTCACTCTGTAACTCACTCCCAGCTCCCTCGCTCTGTAACTCACTCCCAGCTCCCTCACTCTGTAACACACTCCCAGCTCCCTCACTCTGTAACACACTCCCAGCTCCCTCGCTCTGTAACTCACTCCCAGCTCCCTCACTCTGTAACACACTCCCAGCTCACTCACTCTGTAACTCACTCCCTCACTCTGTTACACACTCCCTCACTCAGTAACTCACTCCCAGCTCCCTCACTCTGTAACTCACTCCCAGCTCCCTCACTCTGTAACACACTCCCAGCTCCCTCACTCTGTAACTCACTCCCAGCTCCCTCACTCTGTAACTCACTCCCAGGTCCCTCGCTCTGTAACACACTCCCTGACTCTGTAACACACTCCCAGCTCCTTCACTCTGTAACACACTCCCAGCTCCCTCACTCTGTAACACACTCCCAGCTCCCTCACTCTGTAACACACTGCCAGCTCCCTCGCTCTGTAACACACTCCCTGACTCTGTAACACACTCCCAGCTCCCTCACTCTGTAACTCACTCCCTCACTCTGTAACACACTCCCAGCTCCCTCACTCAGTTACTCACTCCCAGCTCACTCACTCGGTAACACACTCCCAGCTCACTCACTCGGTAACACACTCCCAGCTCCCTCGCTCTGTAACACACTCCCAGCTCCCTCGCTCTGTAACTCACTCCCAGCTCCCTCACTCTGTAACACACTCCCAGCTCCCTCGCTCTGTAACACACTCCCAGCTCCCTCGCTCTGTAACACACTCCCTGACTCTGTAACACACTCCCAGCTCCCTCGCTCTGTAACGCACTCCCTCGCTCTGTAACACACTCCCTGCTCCCTCACTCAGTAACTCACTCCCTCGCTCTGTAACACTCCCTCACTCTGTAACACTCCCTCACTCTGTAACACACTCCCAGCTCCCTTGCTCTGTAACACACTCCCTCGCTCTGTAACACACTCCCTCGCTCTGTAACACACTCCCTCGCTCTGTAACACACTCCCAGCTCCCTCACTCTGTAACTCACTCCCTCGCTCTGTAACACACTCCCTCACTCTGTAACACTCTCCCTCGCTCTGTAACACACTCCCTCACTCTGTAACACACTCCCTCACTCTGTAACACACTCCCTCACTCTGTAACACACTCCCTCAATCTGTAACTCACTCCCTCGCTCTGTAACACACTCCCAGCTCCCTCAATCTGTAACACACTCCCTCACTCTGTAACACACTCCCAGCTCCCTCAATCTGTAACACACTCCCTCACTCTGTAACTCACTCCCTCGCTCTGTAACACACTCCCTCGCTCTGTAACACACTCCCTCACTCTGTAACACACTCCCAGCTCCCTCACTCTGTAACACCCTCCCAGCTCCCTCACTCTGTAACACACTCCCTCGCTCTGTAACACACTCCCTCACTCTGTAACTCACTCCCTCGCTCTGTAACACACTCCCTCACTCTGTAACACACTCCCAGCTCCCTCGCTCTGTAACACACTCCCTCACTCTGTAACACTATATGCTGTTTTGTGTCTTTGATTTACTTACTGAGTCTGGGCTGGGAGATGTAATCCCTGGTCACTGCACTCACATGTTCCCGGGCAGCAGTCAGCCCTCCCTGTCGTTCAGGAACTCGCAGCTGTACTTTCGCTGCCATGATCGATAGAGACGCGGTGATCCTCTCTGAACTTTAGGGGCCTGCTTTTAACTGCGGCTCCTCTACCTTGTCTGCCTCTACAGACTGCCAGCTTGTGTGTGTGTGCTGCCGAGTTGTTGTGTTGAGACTCTGAGCTGAAGCTCTGTTTACTGTAAGCACAGTGGCATTAATCCTGCTCTCTACTGTAAACTTTGATACTGATTCTCACCGGGGCAGACTGCATTCGCCCAGCGGCTAGGTCAGCGAAGGTCAGGAGAAACCTGTGACCTGCTCCTCGCCTCCCTTCCCCTGCCAGATGTCAGATCATCCCTCCTTTGGGTGTCGCCCCTAGATTCCTGTTCCCCATGGGGGAGGCTAGGGTTATGATGCACTATCAATATCGACGAGACGAGAGTAGAGAGTAATCGAGGCTTTATTAAGCAGAGATGTGTTGCCTCCTGCAGCTGCTGCTGAAATGGCTGCAGCTCGGAGAGCCCACACATTTATACTCCGCCTACTGGGCGGAGCCAGCAGGCAGGGATCTACCCCCGTACCTGTAGTACAGGGGCCTTACCGTATTTTTTTCACATACGTAATATGTGCAAACAGTGGTGACTACCACAGCTTACATGGCTGGATGAAGGAAAGGGCGGTTCAGAGGCTGTGTCGTTGAGGAGTGGACAAGTTGGAAAGGAGGTACAGGGCAGAGGGAGGGGAGGGAAATCAGGAACACTTTCACACAATCTCGTGGGAATCTGGAACTCTTACCCTCCAACCCCCCCCCCCCCCCCCCCAACCATCACCACCACCCCCAGCCCCGCCCCCAAACCAGCACGGCAGCAGTGGTTAGCACTGTTGCTTCACAGCTCCAGGGTCCCAGGTTCGATTCCCGGCTTGGGTCACTGTCTGTGCACAGTCTGCACGTTCTCCCCGTGTCTGTGTGGGTTTCCTCCGGGTGCTCCGGTTTCCTCCCACAAGTCCCGAAAGACGTGCTGTTAGGTGAATTGGACATTCTGAATTCTCCCTCTGTGTACCCGAACAGGCGCGGAGTGTGGCGACTAGGGGCTTTTCACAGTAACGTCATTGCAGTGTTAATGTAAGGCTACTTGTGACAATAAAGATTATTATTATTATTAAAACCACTAATGTGCCCGCATTCAACGTGGGGGACCAGGGGGCCCCCTGCCCCTGACCACCCAGCAGCCTATGATGTCCTGGGAGACCCCACGCTGTGCTGTTCTGCCCAGTCCATGTTTGTGTGGAACAGTACTGATCAGTGCCTGGCTGGGAACTCCCTGGGGAGCTGGTAGATGCCGGGGGCCCGATAGATCCCTGGTGAACGAGCCAAAGTGGATTTTAAACCTAATTTGGTGTGCAAGCCTTGGTCCCGCCTATTGTGGAGGGCATCCTGATCGCTACTCCTCACCCGACCTGGGTAGATCTCGCGATGTGTACTGGCTGTCGGGAAGCCTGCGGGAGGCAACTCCCGGAATCTACAGGCCGTGCCGCATTCCCGTTCGGGCGCATGGTGGCGGTCCGTCACACTTACAATGTTTTGTCCTCAACTACTTCCTGTGGTGATGAATTCCACAGGCTCACCACTCTTTGGGTGAAGAAATGTCTCCTTATCTCTGTCCGAAATGGTTTACCCGGAATCCTCAGGCTGTGACCCCTGGATCTGGACACACCCATCATTGGTAACATCTTCCCTGCATCTACCCTGTCTAGTCCTGTTAGAATTTTATAAGTGTCTATGAGATCCCCCCCCCCTCATTCTTCTGAACTCCAGCGAGAACAGTACCAACCTGGTCAATCTCTCCTCATATGACAGTCCCGCCATCCCTGGAATCAGCCTGGTAAACCTTCGCTGCACTCCCTCGAGAGCAAGAACATCCTTCCTCAGAGAAGGAGACCAAAACTGCCCACAATACTCCAGGTGTGGTCTCACCAAGGCCCTGTACAATTGCAGCAACACATCCCTGCTCCGGTACACAATATTCCAGTTGATGGTGTAGTTCTTGTGGTTGCAGCAGTTTTGCAGTTGTTGTTGCTGTTGTTGAAGTTGGGACTGGTTATGTTCAGTGTAAGGGAGATAGGGCGTGATGGACGGCTGCGATGCTCCTGAACCGGTCTGCAACGTGGCCGGTACATGCAGGGAGAGGCCCACCGTGAGTTTCCCCACAGCAGCATCTACCCAGATCCCACCCTCGAAAAGGGTACTGTGTTGAGGCCAACTCCTTGCCCTACCCCGCAGGACCCCACATAACCTGTGCATCTTTATGTCACTAAGGGGCAATTTAGCATGGCTAATCCACCTAACCTGCGCATCATTGTGGGAGGAAACTGGAGCACCCGGAGGAAACGCACGCAGACACAGGGGAAGGCGCAAACTCCACATAGACAGTGACCCGAGACAGGAATGGAACCCGGGTCGCTGGGGCTGTGATGCAGCTTTGCTAGGAGCGTGCCACCATGCCAGGGTGAAATACCCAGCCAAACCCGCCTGAAATGACACTTAGTAACTGTTCCGTTAGATCAGTGACTGGGTTGAAAGTCCAGCTCTGAAACACTTCAGAGTCACAGCGAGACAGACTGCAGGAATGTTGAAAACATTGCAATGACTGCCACTGGCCCTCCTGGAGCTCTTCCTCCTGGATCAGGCCTGCACTGTGAAGACTGTTGCTGTCAAATAGCCTGGCTACACTCAATGTCCAGCTTTCCAGCATGCAGGATGGCTAATCAGATAGGGCAGAATGTAAACCCCCAGTGTGTTCAGGGGTAACACAGGGTATAAACCCCAGTGTGTTCAGGGGTAACACAGGGTATAAACCCCAGTGTGTTCAGGGTGGGACAGGGTATAAACCCCAGTGTGTTCAGGGGTAACACAGGGTATAAACCCCAGTGTGTTCAGGTGTAACACAGGGTATAAACCCCAGTGTGTTCAGGGGTAACACAGGGTATAAACCCCAGTGTGTTCAAGGGTAACACAGGGTATAAACCCCAGTGTGTTCAGGGTGGGACAGGGTATAAACCCCAGTGTGTTCAGGGGTAACACAGGGTATAAACCCCAGTGTGTTCAGGGGTAACACAGGGTATAAACCCCAGTGTGTTCAGGGTGGGACAGGGTATAAACCCCAGTGTGTTCAGGGGTAACACAGGGTATAAACCCCAGTGTGTTCAGGTGTAACACAGGGTATAAACCCCAGTGTGTTCAGGGGTAACACAGGGTATAAACCCCAGTGTGTTCAAGGGTAACACAGGGTATAAACCCCAGTGTGTTCAGGGTGGGACAGGGTATAAACCCCAGTGTGTTCAGGGGTAACACAGGGTATAAACCCCAGTGTGTTCAGGGTGGGACAGGGTATAAACCCCAGTGTGTTCAGGGTGGGACAGGGTATAAACCCCAGTGTGTTCAGGGTGGGACAGGGTATAAACCCCAGTGTGTTCAGGGTAACACAGGGTATAAACCCCAGTGTGTTCAGGGTGGGACAGGGTATAAACCCCAGTGTGTTCAGGGTAACACAGGGTATAAACCCCAGTGTGTTCAGGGTGGGACAGGGTATAAACCCCAGTGTGTTCAGGGTGGGACAGGGTATAAACCCCAGTGTGTTCAGGGTGGGGCAGGGTATAAACCCCAGTGTGTTCAGGGTAACACAGGGTATAAACCCCAGTGTGTTCAGGGTGGGACAGGGTGTAAACCCCAGTGTGTTCAGGGGTAACACAGGGTATAAACCCCAGTGTGTTCAGGGTAACACAGGGTATAAACCCCAGTGTGTTCAGGGTGGGACAGGGTATAAACCCCAGTGTGTTCAGGGTGGGACAGGGTATAAACCCCAGTGTGTTCAGGGGTAACTCAGGGTATAAACCCCAGTGTGTTCGGGGTGGGACAGGGTATAAACCCCAGTGTGTTCAGGGTGGGACAGGGTATAAACCCCAGTGTGTTCAGGGGTAACACAGGGTATAAACCCCAGTGTGTTCAGGGTAACACAGGGTATAAACCCCAGTGTGTTCAAGGGTAACACAGGGTATAAACCCCAGTGTGTTCAGGGTGGGACAGGGTATAAACCCCAGTGTGTTCAAGGGTGGGGGAGGGTATAAACCCCAGTGTGTTCAGGGTGGGGGAGGGTATAAACCCCAGTGTGTTCAGGGTGGGACAGGGTATAAACCCCAGTGTGTTCAGGGGTAACACAGGGTATAAACCCCAGTGTGTTCAGGGTAACACAGGGTATAAACCCCAGTGTGTTCAGGGTGGGACAGGGTATAAACCCCAGTGTGTTCAGGGTAACACAGGGTATAAACCCCAGTGTGTTCAGGGTGGGACAGGGTATAAACACCAGTGTGTTCAGGGGTAACACAGGGTATAAACCCCAGTGTGTTCAGGGTGGGACAGGGTATAAACCCCAGTGTGTTCAGGGTGGGACAGGGTATAAACCCCAGTGTGTTCAGGGGTAACACAGGGTATAAACCCCAGTGTGTTCAGGGTGGGGGAGGGCATAAACCCCAGTGTGTTCAGGGTGGGGGAGGGTATAAACCCCAGTGTGTTCAGGGTGGGGGAGGGTATAAACCCCAGTGTGTTCAGGGTGGGGGAGGGTATAAACCCCAGTGTGTTCAGGGTGGGGGAGGGTATAAACCCCAGTGTATTCAGGGGTAACACAGGGTATAAACCCCAGTGTATTCAGGGTGGGGGAGGGTATAAACCCCAGTGTATTCAGGGTAACACAGGGTATAAACCCCAGTGTATTCAGGGGTAACACAGGGTGTGAACCCCAGTGTATTAAGGGTGGGACAGGGTGTAAACCTCAATTTATTCAGGGGTGGGAGAGGGGTTGAGGGGGGATCTCATTGAGGTCTACAAAATCATGAGGTATAGACAGGGTGGATAGCAAGAAGCTTTTTCCCAGAGTGGGGGACTCAATTACTAGGGGTCACGAGTTCAAGGTGAGAGGGGAAAGGTTTCAGGGAGATATGAGTGGAAAGTTCTTTACGCAGAGAGTGGTGGGTGCCTGGAACGCATTGCCGGCGGAGGTGGTAGAGGCGGGCATGATAGCGCCATTTAAGATGTATCTAGACAGATATATGAGTGGGCAGGGAGCAGAGGGATACAGATCCTTAGAAAATAGGCAACAGTTTTAGATAAAGGATGTGGATCGGCGCAGACTTGGAGGGCCGAAGGGTCTGTTCCTGTGCTGTAATTTTTCTTTGTTCTTTGGGAGAGGGTACGAGAGTTGGAGGAGTGTATGGACATGGCCAGAGTTTAGAAGTCAAAACAGAGTGAGAGGATCAAACACCTTTTGCCGATCCTGGGAAGTAGCTGAGTCGACCTCTCTCCCGAGATGAATTCCGGGGATTCAGTGTGGCGTGTCCAGAGCGTGTGCAGGTATGCAGACTCCTGTAAATAGTCCAATGTTAAACTAACTGCCGTATATCCCTCCTCCTCGTGTTTCACTGCTGCCGGAGAATAATCATTAATACTTCACCCAACCCTTCAGAATAGATTTAATATTAACGAGACCTTCACCACTTCACCACTGCCTCTCCAGATCTCCAGTATTGGTGCCTGGCTGATGGGGATAGAGGAAGCATGGAGGCCAGGCAGGGGGGAGGGGTGCAGGCTTGGCAATCAATTAGAGTCATTAGTTTGAGGGAGAGGTTGAAGTGAAGAGGTCGGTCATACACATGTGGGAGAAAGGAATAGAAGGATAGGTTATAGAGTGAATTAAAGGATAGAGGTATGGAGTGAGGGATAGAGTGATGGAGGGAGTGAGGGATAGAGTGATGGAGTGAGTGAGGGATAGAAGGATGGAGTGAGTGAGGGATAGAAGGATGGAGTGAGTGAGGGATAGAGTGATGGAGTGAGTGAGGGATAGAGTGATGGAGTGAGTGAGGGATAGAGTGATGGAGTGAGTGAGTGATAGAGTGATGGAGTGAGTGAGGGATAGAGTGATGGAGTTAGTGAGGGATAGAGTGATGGAGTGAGTGAGGGATAGAGTGATGGAGTGAGTGAAGGATAGAGTGATGGAGTGAGTGAGGGATAGAGTGATGGAGTGAGTGAGGGATAAAGTGATGGAGTGAGTGAGGGATACAGTGATGGAGTGAGGGAGGGATACAGTGATGGAGAGAGTGACGGATAGAGTGATGGAGTGAGTGAGGGATAGAGTGATCGAGTGAGTGAAGGATAGAGTGATGGAGTGAGTGAGGGATAGAATGATGGAGTGAGTGAGGGATAGAGTGATGGAGTGAGTGAGTGATAGAGTGATGGAGTGAGTGAGGGATAGAGTGATGGAATGAGTGAGGGATAGCGTGATGGAGTGAGTGAGGGATAGAGTGATGGAGTGAGTGAGTGATAGAGTGATGGAGTGAGTGAGGGATAAAGTGATGGAGTGAGGGAAGGATAGAGTGATGGAGTGAGTGAGGGATAGAGTGATGGAGTGAGTGAGGGATAGAGTGATGGAGTGAGTGAGAGATAGAGTGATGGAGAGAGTGAAGGATAGAGTGATGGAGTGAGTGAGGGATAGAGTGATGGAGAGAGTGAAGGATAGAGTGATGGAGTGAGTGAGGGATAGAGTGATGGAGTGAGTGAGGGATAGAGTGATGGAGAGAGTGAGGGATAGAGTGATAGAGTGAGTGAGGGATAGAGTGATGGAGAGAGTGAGGGATAGAGTGATGGAGTGAGTGAGGGCTAGAGGATGGAGTGAGTGAGGGATAGAATGATGGAGTGAGTGAAGGATAGAGTGATGGAGTGAGTGAGGGATACAGTGATGGAGTGAGTGAGGGATAGAGTGATGGAGAGAGTGAGGGATAGAGGATGGAGTGAGTGAGGGATAGAGTGATGGAGTGAGTGAAGGATAGAGTGATGGAGTGAGTGAGGGATAGAGTGATGGAGTGAGTGAGGGATAGAGTGATGGAGAGAGTGAGGGATAGAGTGATGGAGTGAGTGAGGGATAGAGTGATGGAGAGAGTGAGGGATGGAGTGATGGAGTGAGTGAGGGATAGAGTGATGGAGTGAGTGAGGGATAGAGTGATGGAGTGAGTGAGGTATAGAGGATGGAGTGAGTGAGGGATAGAGTGATGGAGTGAGTGAGGGATACAGTGATGGAGTGAGTGAGGGATAGAGTGATGGAGTGAGTGAGGGATAGAGTGATGGAGTGAGAGAGGGATAGAGTGATGGAGTGAGTGAGGGATAGAGTGATGGAGTGAGAGAGGGATAGAGTGATGGAATGAGTGAGGGATAGAGTGATGGAGTGAGTGAGGGATAGAGTGATGGAGTGAGTGAGGGATAGAGTGATGGAGAGAGTGAGGGATAGAGTGATGGAGTGAGTGAGGGATAGAGTGATGGAGTGAGTGAAGGATAGAGTGATGGAGTGAGTGAGGGTAAGAGTGATGGAGTGAGTGAGGGATAGAGTGATGGAGTGAGTGAAGGATAGAGTGATGGAGTGAGTGAGGGATAAAGTGATGGAGTGAGTGAGGGATAGAGTGATGGAGTGTGTGAGGGATAGAGTGATGGAGTGAGTGAGGGATAGAGTGATGGAGTGAGTGAGGGATAGAGTGATGGAGTGAGTGAGGGATAGAGTGATGAAGTGAGAGAGGGATAGAGTGATGGAGTGAGTAAGGGATAGAGTGATGGAGTGAGTGAGGGATAGAGTGATGGAGTGAGTGAAGGATAGAGTGATGGAGAGAGTGAGGGAAAGAGTGATGGAGTGAGTGAGGGATAGAGTGATGGAGTGAGTGAGGGATAGAGTGATGGAGTGAGTGAAGGATAGAGTGATGGAGTGAGTGAGGGATATAGTGATAGAGTGAGTGAAGGATAGAGTGATGGAGAGAGTAAGGGATAGAGTGATGGAGTGAGTGAGGGATAGAGTGATGGAGTGAGTGAGGGATAGAGTGATGGAGAGAGTGAGGGATAGAGTGATGGAGTGAGTGAGGGATAGAGTGATGGAGTGAGTGAGGGATACAGTGATGGAGTGTGTGAGGGATATAGTGATGGTGTGAGTGAGGGTAGAGTGATGGAGTGAGTGAGGGAGAGTGATGGAGTGAGTGAGGGATAGAGTGATGGAGTGTGAGGGGTACAGTGATGGAGTGAGTGAGGGATAGAGTGATGGAGTGAGTGAGGGTAGAGTGATGGAGTGAGTGAGGGATAAAGTGATGGAGTGAGGGATAGAGTGATGGAGTGAGTGAAGGATAGAGTGATGGAGTGTGAGGGAAACAGTGATGGAGTGAGTGAGGGATAGAGTGATGGAGTGAGTGAGGGATAGAGTGATGGAGTGAGTGAGGGATAAAGTGATGGAGTGAGTGAGGGATAGAGTGATGGAGTGAGTGAGGGATAGAGTTATGGAGTGAGTGAGGGATAGAGTGATGGAGTGAGTGAGGGATATAGTGATGGAGTGAGTGAGGGATAGAGTGATGGAGTGAGTGAGGGATAGAGTGATGGAGTGAGTGAGGGTAGAGTGATGGAGTGAGTGAGGGATAGAGTGATGGAGTGAGTGAGGGATAGACTGATGGAGTGAGTGAGGGTAGAGTGATGGAGTGAGTGAGGGATAGAGTGATGGAGTGAGTGAGGGATAGAGTGATGGAGTGAGTGAGGGTAGAGTGATGGAGTGAGTGAGGGTAGAGTGATGGAGTGAGTGAGGGAGAGTGATGGGGGAGATGAATGGTAGGAGTAGGTTCATGCATGGGTCATTTAGTTGGTCAGAACGGCCTGTTTCTTTGCAGCAATGTTTCAAACCCTGTGTTAAACAAATGATCACATTCTCCCTCTTTTTGGATCGATCACATCGGAACAAGAGGAGGCCATTCAGCCCCTCTGGCTGTTGCACCACTCTGAGAGTTCATGGCTGATATGCTTCTGAACTGCCACCACCGCCCTTCACCTCTGACCTATTTTTACCCTTGTCTGGCCAACACAACCGTGACAATGAAAATTACTCAATGAGCTGACGTCTCCTGCTTATTGTGGGAGGGTGTGTGGTGAATGTAACTTAGTAATTCACACTATATTTACCAATACTATTGTAAGCGCAGTAGCATTATCCGACCACTAGGGGGAGTAGCTCTGGGAATGCTCAGGAGTTTGTACAGGGCTCCACCCTTGGCTCCGCCCACGACTCCTCCCCCTAGACTGCTGTATAAATAACCATGTCCAGAGCCAGCCTGCAGTTCATCGAGAGTTCAACGGGTAACAGGCTGGCGCTGTAGTAGGTAGATTAAAACCACTGTTCATATCTTAAAGCATGTGTCTCGTGAATTGATGGTTCCATCAGGGTGGTCCACATTTTTACCACCATTTGTGTGATGATGCTTCCTAACTTATTTCCTCATTTGAAGGTTATAGAATCCCTACAGTGCAGAAGGAGGCCATTTGGCCCATCGGGTCTGCACCGACCCTCTGAAAGAGCAGCCTACTTCGGCCCAATCCCTTACCCTATCCTCGTAACCACACCTAACCTTTAGACACGGAGGGGCAATTGATGACGGCCAATCCACCTAACCTGCACACCTTTGGACCGTGGGAGGAAACCGGAGCACCCGGAGGAAACCCACGCAGACACGAGAAGATCGCGCGGACTTCATAGTGTCATCTGAGGTCGGAATCAAACCCAGCGGGTCCCTGGCTCTGTGAGGCAGCAGCGCTAAGCACTGTGCCACCGTGCCGCCCCAGGTAATTGACTGCCCGACTCATGGAAAGGTCCTTTCTCTACCAACCCTATCAATCCCTTCAAAATTCTATCAACCGCAAACAAAATCACCCCTTAATCTTTAATAGTCCAGGGAACATGGGTTTAATTAATGTAACCTCTCTTTACCATCCAGCCTTCACGCTTTGGTAATATCCATTCAGGCAACTTAGAAAGAGTTGAGGTTAGTGGGGGTGGGGTGGGGGTGGATCAGGGGAATGCCTTTGGGTTCACGGAGAGCACCCAAAGGCCCTGTTCTGCCCTATCATACATGTCCGGTAGACGTTCAAATGGGATACAGTCAGAACATAGAACATACAATACAGAAGGAGGCCATTGGGCCCAATGAGTTTGCACCGACCCACTTAAGCCCTCACTTCCACCCCATCCCTGTAACCCAATAACCCCTCCTAACCTTTTTTTGGTCACGAAGGGCAATTTATCATGGCCAATCCACCTAACCTGCACATCTTTGGACTGTGGGAAGAAACCGGAGCGCCCGGGGGAAACCCACGCGGACACGGGGAGGACGTGCAGACTCCGCACAGACAGTGACCCAAGCCGGGAATCGAACCTGGGACCCTGGCGCTGCGAAGCCACAGTGCTAGCCACTTGTACTACTGTTCTGCCCACCGTCCTGTAGTTGGGACTTAAAAACTGCTAACCCATGAGTTCTGGCGGATAGTCCAGAGAAGGGGAATTCTGATCCCACCAGAGCATTTGAGAATCTGAAACATAAACTCAATTCCACGGACGCTGGAAATTTGAAATAAAAGCAGTAAATGGTGGGAATACTCAGCAGGCTGATTATAACAGAGTTAACGTTTCAGGTCAATGACCCCTCATCACCTGATAAATATTTCCAGCATTTTCTGTTTTTTTATTTGAGCATTTCAATTCAAATTTAAAAAAATCTAGAAATACAAAAAAATGGTCCCTTTCGGAAGAGTGACCGTAAAACTGTTGGATTGTCATTAAGAAAACCAACTGGGACGTTGATGTCTTTCAGAGAAGGAAATGTGCCAATCACATTGAGTCTGGGCCTGCCTGGACCTAAATCCAGTCCCACACAATTGTGGTTGACTCCTGATCGTCCCCAAGTAAACCAGTGGCATGAAGAAGGGCCCCTCAACATTACCCGCTCCAGGAAATTAAATGAAAAATAAAAAAATGAAATGGGATGGGCAAGCCAGCCTTGCCAACGGCACCCATGCCCTCCCCAAATTATTATTCAACCAGTCATGCTACAGTGGTACAGAATGTTGTTTAAGGCCGCACTTGGAATATTGCGCACAATTCTGGTGGCTACACTACCAGAAGGATGTGGAGGCTTTGGAGAGGGTGCAGAGGAGGTTTAGCAGGATGTTGTCTGGTCTGGAGGGTGTTAGCTATACGGAGAGGCTGAATAGACTTGAACTGTTTTCATTAGAACGACGGCGGTTGAGGGGCGGCCTGATAGAGGTCTACAAGATTATGAGGGGCGTAGATAGAGTGGATGGGCAGGCACTCTTTCCCAGGGTGGAGGGGTCAGTCACCAGGGGGCATAAGTTTAAGGTCCAGGGGGAAAGTTTAGAGGAGATGTGCGAGGTAGGTTTCTTACGCAGAAGGTGGTGAGTGCCTGGAACGTGTTGCCAGGGGAGGTTCTGAGATACATTAACGGCTTTCAAAAGGCATCTTAACATGGATAGGATGGGTATAGAGGGATACGGCACTAGGAAGTGCTGAGGGTTTTGGTCAAGGTTGGTATCACGACCGGTACAGGGTTGGAGGGCGGAAGGGCCTGTTCCTGTGCTGTATTGTTCTTTCTTCTTATTCAGAGCTGAAACCTGAGGCGAAAATCGACCTGTCAATTTTCCAGATTGATCAACCACACCGTGATATAGTGCGAAAAGACCGAACCCCTACCCATATCGGAGGGGATAACATCAAGCAGGGCGCCCATGGTCAGCCTCTCCCCTTCCTTCCTCCGGGCACCACATTCAGGTTCTGACCTGTGGTGGGACCTGTTCCTCCTTCAAATATCGACAGGTTCTTTCCAGGTCATTCCATTGGTTCTTTGCCAAAAGTGGCAATGATTTGGTTAACATGGGAGCAAAGGTCAGAATTTCCAGACACTGTGAGCATTTAAAACGACAAACTTCTGAGATAATTTTTAATGGGTCAGGTTAAAATAGTGTTTTAAGCAGTTAACCAGCTGAAAGATTCCCTCACAAACTGCTCTGAACATCAGAAATACAAGCCTGGTAGATCATACTCAATGACAATTTTTTAAAGATTATTTCACAGGATGTTGGCGTCCCTGGCTAGGCCAACATTTATCGCCCACCCCTAATTACATAGGGACATATGAAATAGGAGTAGAAGTAGGCCATTCAGCCCCTCGGGCCTGCTCCACCATTGAATATGATCATGGCTGATCTGTTTATGTTGAGTTTCACGTTCCCCACCTACCCCCGATGACCTTTGATTCCCTTGCCTATCAAGAATCTATCTGCGTCTGCCTTAAAGATATTCAATCGGTCCGCCTCCAGCACCTTCTGAGACCACCCTCTTAGAGAAAATATTCCTCTTCATCTCAGTCCTAAAAGAAAATATTCCTCTTCATCTCTGTCCGTGTCTGAGTGGGTTTCCTCCGGGTGCTCCGGTTTCCTCCCACAGTCCAAAGATGTGCAGGTTAGGTGGATTGGCCACACTAAATTGCCCTTTAGTGTCCAAAAGAAGGTTAGGAGGGGTTATTGGGTTAAGGGGGAGAGGGTTGAAGTGAGGGCTTCAGTGGGTCAGTGCAGACTCGATGGGCCGAATGGCCTCCGTCTGCACTGTATGTTCTATGTAACCCACCCTTCAACTGAGGGGAACAGCCGCTCCCTATCCACCCTGTTCATGCCCCTCATAACCTCGTGCACCTCGATCAGGTTACCCCTCAGTCACACTTACAAGAGGACTTGAGGGATATGGTGAAAGGGATTGATTGCCGATCCATCGAGGTCTATTCATCTCCTCCTTTCCCACTGTCCAGCTTTCCAAAGATTCCTTCCAGGTGAACCAATGATTTACCTGTACATGCTCCAGTTTTGTCCATCTGATTCACTCCTCTCACCACAATCACCACAATCGGGGGCTGGTTTAGCTCACCAGGCTAAATCGCTGGCTTTTAAAGCAGACCAAGCAGGCCAGCAGCATGGTTCGATTCCCGTACCAGCCTCCCCGGATAGATGCTGGAATGTGGCGACTAGGGGCTTTTCACAGTAACTTCATTGAAGCCTACTCGTGACAATAAGCGATTTTCATTACATTTCATCTCCCCTTCAATGCAAGACTATGCAGCTATTGAGAGAAACAGCCAGCACCCTGTAATGGACAGGGTGTTCAAACACCCGAGACACCTTCTGAACACGAATGTATCTCACCCACAGTCATGAGGATTGAAATCGAAAACAGGTGCGAAAGAAGAAAGGCAACAATTTCTTTTGAATAAGTTAGAATTTAATAAATGCTGTCATGATTCCCATGTTGAAAGTGGATGGGGGTGGGGTGGAGGGGGTGGTGGAAATGAGAAATGTCTTAAACCACTGAGCCCACTTTGGAAAGACGCGATTTATTTATTTTCAATATCACTATTTTGCCTTTCCGCTGTGAAATCATTTCCGCAGAGGGTGACTAAGCCTCAGTGGCCAATGGCAGTGCGGCAAACAAGGCGGTGGACTGACGATTAGACACAGCTGATATGTGCTTACAGAAATATGAAATGTGCAAGAAAAGGCAGACTCTCGCCAAATCTCTTCCCCTGCTCCCTCCCCCCCCCCCCCCCCCCCCCACCACCAACAGACCCCCTCCTCCCCCTCGCCAAGGGGCTAACAGGAGATAGGATGATGTGAACTGTGTCATGATGGGCAACACGGTGGCACAGTGGTTAGCTCTGGGTGTTTCACAGTGGCACAGTGGTTAGCGCTGCTGCCTCACGGGCCTCAGGGACCCGGGTTCAATTCCGGCCTGGGGTGACTGTGAGGAGTCCGCACATTCTCCCCGTGTCTGCGTGGGTTTCCTCCGGGTGCTCCGGTTTCCTCCCACTGTACAAAGATGTGCTGGTTAGGTGGATTGTCCATGATCAATGCGTGTGGGGTTACGTGGACAGAGCGGGGAAGTAGGCCTAGGTAGGGTCCTCTTTCGGAGTGTCGATGTAGACTCGATGGCCCGAATGGCTTCTGCACTGTAGGGATTCTGTGGATGCATCAGCCTTCTGTCTCGATAGATTGGTAAGGCACAGCCTGTTCCGAGTCACATGGACTGAAGAGGTTCTGAACTCCACTCCTCACCCCTGCAGGAATCTTTGATGCTGCTGAACTTTGGAAAGGCATGGGAGGGTGGTGGGACAACTGATCACCATCTACTGAAATTTCAATGAGACTCGGAGTGTCTGCCTCGCTTTGGCAAGCATGATGGGTGGTCAATCTAACATACTTGGAGGAAACGGGTAAATCTGTTCCCAACCCCCTTTTAACACAAGTGGTTTTCTTCACAATGTGCCCGGGTCTGTCGGCAACTCATTGTGATTAATCAATAGCCCCGTTAACATTGCATCATCAAACTCTCAGGCTGCTGGAAGGTAAATTCGATGCACCTTGTTGTTTTTTCACCTTCCCATGTCCCGAATAGATTAATTAGGTTTTAAGGACGGGTAGGCAAAGGGTCGGGGCATGAGGGAGAACTTCAATCCAAAGTTCAGGCAATAGTTCTTCACACAGTGTGGGTGGAAGGAACGCTGCAACCACTTAATCAACAGTGAGGTGGACAATGGAATCCAGCGACCTGACCCTTGACCTGTGAACTGTGTGATGCCAATGTCAGGTCGTCGCCAAGAGAGTGATTTAACAGAGTTGATTTGGTTTTTTCACCACTGCCATTAGCTGTGCCATAAGAGCAGAAGTCTGCTTCGGAATCACCGTCACATCGAATGAACATTGCAACAACTCAAAACACAAAATTCAACAGGAATCTCTTTTCTCCCACGCACGTCTCTCTCTCTCTGTCCCTCTATGAACTTGGCCTTTTCTCTGTGGCGATGTCCTTCCTTTCCATCCGTGCGTAAGGTTCAAACGCCGACGTGCCCACTCCGTAGCCGGTCGAGAGTTCGAGGGCGCCGCTTAGTACCGGGCTTGAGAAGCTCGAAGAAGCGCCTGCCTGGTGGTGAGGGGAGGAGGTGGCCCGGGTCGGGGCGGAGAGGCTAAACGAGGCGCCGGCCAGCCCGGGTGAACTGCTGCTGGAGGACACCAGGCCGCCACCGTTACCCGCTGGAGAACCGAGAGGGCTGGGTCCCTGAGTGAGCAAGCTGGGGGCTGGAGGGATGGACAAGAACCTCCCTTGTTCGAGCAGCCTCAGGATGTTACAGGTGGCAACGGACTCCGAGGTGCCGGGGGAACTGCTGTCACAGTCTTTACTCTGATCTTTCTTCTGCTTCGTTCGTCTGTTCTGGAACCAGACCTTAACCTGCAACACAAAAACAAAATGAAATAGAATCAGTGCAAGCAACAACAACTTGCATGTTATCCAATACCTTTACTTTGGGGCAGCAGATACCTGGAAACACCACATCTGGAGGTTCCCCTCAGTCAATAAGCCAATCGCCATTCTTACTGTAAATATATTGCTGTTCCTTCCTGGGGGGGGGGGGGGGGGGGGGGGGAATGCGGGTTGGGGGGGGGGGGGTGCGGGTTGGAGGTGGGGGGTGGGGGGGATGCGGGTTGGAGTGGGGGAGGGGGGTGGCGGCAGAGTGGAGTGGGTGGGGTGAGAGGGTGGAGTGGAGGGTGAGGTGTAGTTGCTATATTGGGCCTTGGGACGGATTAGGTTTGAGGGCCTGGCCTGGCAGGGCTGAGATTAAGAGTCCCTGTCGGATTTTGGGAGGGGTGTCCTGGGGGTTAGAGAGTTCCCGTCAAGAGTATAGTCCCTTTGGGTTGGGAGGAGTTCCATGGGGGGGGGGGGGGGAGTCGCTTTCTTGGGGGTAGTCCTGTGGGGTATTACGCGCCCAATGTTCGTGTAGTAGCAAGTAGGTCAAAGGCCGCCACTTTCAGACACTAACCCTTGCGTCTGTCTAATCAAACATCTGTCTAATTTAGCCTTAAATCTATTCAATAACCCAGCCTCCACTGCTCTCTGGGACAGAGAATTCCACAGACTCTGGAGAAGGAATTTCTCCTCATATTCTCAGTCTTAAATGGGAGACTGTCAGCGGAATTCTCCGTCGGCGGGATCATTCAGTCCGCTGGCAGCGCACCCAGGCATGCGGGTTTCCCGACGGCTTCCCGATGGAAACCCCATTGGCTGGCTGCGGGAACGGAGAATCCCGCTGCCAGCAGGGGGCGCGTCATGCCGGAAAACACGTCTGGCAGACCGGAGATTCCCGCCCCCTTTTTAAACAGTGCCCTGGTTCCCGATTCCCCCATGAATCTACCACGTCTCAGAAACTACCATGTCGAACCCTCTGATATGTTTCAGTAAGATCACCTCTCATTCTTCTAAACTCTCAACCTATCCTCAAAAGGAAAACCCTTCACTCAGGAACCAACCGGGTGGGTGGGGTTCGATTCCCTGCTGGGTCACTGTCAGTGCGGAGTAGGAGCAGCGTGGTAGCACAATGGTTAGCACAGTTGCTTCACAGCTCCAGGGTCCCAGGTTCCACTCCCGGCTTGGGTCACCGTCTGTGCGGAGTCTGCACGTTCTCCCGGTGTCTGCGTGGGTTTCCTCCGGGTGCTCCGGTTCCCTCCCACAAGTCCAAAGATGTGCGGGTTAGGTGGATTGGCCATGATAAATTGCCCCTTAGTGTCCAAAAAGGTTAGGCTAGGTTACGGGGATAGGGAGGAGACGTGGGCTTAAGTAGGGTGCTCTTTCCAAGGGCCTGTGCAGACTCGATGGGCCGAATGGCCTCCTTCTGTTAAGTCATGAGTTAAGAGACATCCAATTAGTTGTCCCATTTATGTTAAGTATCCAATAATTGACACTGATTATGTAAAGGGGCTTCAGGTGGCCTTTGTGTCAGGTGATGTGAAGATAGAGTTTGTTGAAGTAAATTAAAGATGTTTGTGGAAAAGGAGCAGAACCTTTGACTCTTTATACAACAGCAGCTAAACGTCTAACACTTCTGCACTGTAAATTCTATGATAACCCAGTGAACCTTCTCTGAACTGCTTCTAATGCAATTATAGGAACATAAGAAATAGGAGCAGGAGAAGGCCATTTGGCCCATCCAGTCTGATCATGGCTGATCTTCTATATTAACAGCATTTTCCTGCATTAACCCTTTATCCTTAATATCTTAAATATCTTGAAATCTAAGAATCTTTGTCTTGAATATTCTTAATGATTGACCCTCCACAGCATTCTGGAGTAGACAATCCCAAAGATTCACCACACTCTGAGTCAAGAAATTCCTCCTCATTGCAGTTCTAAATGGACTACCCCTGAATCTGAGATTCCATCCCCTGGTTCTAGAGCTCCCACCCAGGAGAAACATTCCTACATCTACCCTGTCAAGTCCGAAAAGAATTTTAAGCTCTCATTTTTCTGAACTCGAGAAAACCCTCAATCTTGCCTGGTAGGACAATCTCACCAAAGTGAGAAGTCAGTCTGATGAACTCTGTCTATGGCAAGAATGGGAAGGAGGCCAAAGCTGTACACAATACTGCAGCTGTGGTCTCACCAAGGCTTCATTAAACTGCGGCAAAACCTCCCGACTTTTATATTCCTTCCCTTGCCTCCCTCACTACTTGCTCTGCTGTGTGCTATTTTTGTGTAACTCATGTACAAAGACATCCAGATCCCTCTGTACTGCAGCATTCCCCAGTCTCGCTCCATTGAAATAACACTCTGCTTATCTAGTTTTCCTGCCAAAGTGGACAACCTCACATTCTCCCACATTATGCACCAATGGCCATATTTATGCCCACTCACGTAACCCTATCTATATTCCTTTGCAGACTCTTTGTAACCTCCTCACAGCTTACTTTCCTACCACCTTGATGTTATCAGCAGGTTTGTCCACCCTGCCTGTGACGTCCTCAAAGAACGACAATACATTTGTCAAACCTGCTACCGTTTTCACAAAATCATCCGAACTCTGCCCGATTGCATTACAATTTTCTAAATGTCCTGTTGCTACCTCCTGAATGATGGATTTCAGCATTTCCCCAATCACACACGTCAGGTTAACTAGCCTGCAGCCTCCAGCTTTCCGTCTGCGACCTTTCTTGAACAGAGGCGTCGCACTTTTCCTGAATCCTGGAAGTTTCGGAAGATTTCAACCAATGCACTCACTATCTCTGCAGACATTTCCTTTCAGACCCCAGGATGTAGGCCGTCAGACTTTAGCCATCCTCATTTTCCTGAAACCTTTGCTCTGGTGATCACCACTTTTTTTAAGTTCCTTTCCCTTTTGCCTCCTGATTTTCTATTATTCTTGAAATGCTTTTGGTGTCTTTAACCATGAAGATGCAAAATACTTGTTCAAAGTCTCTGCCATTTCCTTGTTTCCCATTATTAACTCCCCGGTCTCACCCTCTAAGGGACAAATGCTCACTTTAGCTACACTTTCCCTTTAATATACTTGTAGAAGCTTTTACGGTCTTATATTTTATTTTTTAAATTTAGAGTAGCCAATTAATTTTTTCCAATGAAGGGGCAATTTAGGTGGCCAATCCACCTACCCTGCACATCTTTGGGTCTTGGGGGCGAAACCCACGCAAACACGGGGAGAATGTGCAAACTCCACACGGACAGTGACCCAGAGCCGGGATCGAACCTAGGACCTCGGCGCCATGAGACAGCAGTGCTAACCCACTGCACCACCGTGCTGCCCTTTACTGTCTTATTTTATATCTCTCCCTAGTTTCTCATACTCCAATTTCTTCCTCTCTTTTCAATTTTGCTCATTTCTAAAATGCCCCAATCTGTTTAGCACAGGGCTAAAGCAGACCAAGGCAGGCCAGCAGCACGGTTCAATTCCCGTACCAGCCGCCCTGAACAGGCGCCAGAATGTGGCGACTAGGGGCTTTTCACAGTAACTTCATTTGAAGCCTACTTGTGACAATAAGCGATTTTCATTTCATTTCTGCCCTATTACTAATCGTTGCAGCATTGTATACCTGTTGTTTCAATTTGATACTATTCTTAACTTGCTCAGTTAGCCAACAATGTTGCGCCCTTCTCATACAATCTTTCCATCTTGCTGGAATGTATCTTTGCTGAGGGTCCTAAAATATCTCCTTAGTCTATCGCTACTCTAATGTCTGACCTTTTAATCTATTTTTCCATTGCATTTTAGCCAACACTCTTCATAACTTGTAATCACCATTATTTGAGTTTATGACACTCGTTTGAGACCCACTTGTCTCACCCTCAAATTGAGTGTTTTGATCTCTCCTCTCCAGAGCAGTCATTTTCAAACCCAGGGTCGCGACCCGCGGATTGATTATGGGCGGGTTTCAGGAGGGTCATGGGGCCATGCGTGCGGCATTTCCGATCACGGGGCCGTGCTTTACAGTGTTCCTGCGTGGCCTGTTTTTAAAAATGTCGCCTGCGGCTGGCTTTCAGAATGGTGGCCATTCCACGCATGTGTGCCCCTTTAACAATGCGCAGGCCCAGAGCCCAGAGGGCAGAACGCCTCCTCCTGACATCGGCGCGTTGACCCAGGAGCAGATCTTTTAAAAAATCTTCCACCTGGAGTGGCGGCAGAGAGCAGGTCACATGGCCCTGTACACTGACGTCACGTGTTCTTGGCGTGAGAGAGTTTCCTCCATTTTGTAGCTGCCAGTAGCTGGTGTGAACTCCTCCAGGGCCTCTGATGAACAACCCATGATCGTGAGGACCAAGCAGGCTCACCTGTCACATTAAAGGTAAGTGAAAATGGCAAAGATCAGCCGGTGTGGGTGATGAAGATTGGCAGGTGTGGGTGGCGAAAATTGGCGGGTGTGGGTGGCGAAGATTGGCCGGTGTGGGTGGTGAAGATTGGTCGACGCGGGTGGTGAAGATTGGCGGGTGTGGGTGGCAAAGATTGGCCGGTGTGGGTGGTGAAGATTGGTCGGCATGGGTGGTGAAGACTGGCGGGTGTGGGTGGCGAAGATTGGCCGGTGTGGGTGGTGAAGATTGGTCGGCGCGGGTGGTGAAGATTGGTCAGCGCGGGTGGTGAAGATTGGTCGGTGTGGGTGGTGAAGATTGGTCGGTGTGGGTGGTGAGGATTGGCCGGTGTGGGTGGTGAAGATTAGCAGGTGTGGGTGGCGAAGAGTGGCCGGTGTGGGTGGCGAAGAGTGGCCGGTGTGGGTGGTGAGGATTGGCCGGTGTGGGTGGTGAAGATTAGCAGGTGTGGGTGGCGAAGAGTGGCCGGTGTGGGTGGCGAAGAGTGGCCGGTGTGGGTGGTGAAGATTGGCCGGTGTGGGTGGTGAAGATTGGCCGGTGTGGGTGGTGAAGATTGGCCGGTGTGGGTGGTGAAGATTGGTCGGTGTGGGTGGTGAAGATTGGCCGGTGTGGGTGGTGAAGATTGGCCTGTGTGGGTGGTGAAGATTGGTCGGTGTGGGTGGTGAGGATTGGCCGGTGTGGGTGGTGAAGATTGGCCAGTGTGGGTGGTGAAGATCGGCCGGTGTGGGTGGTGAGGATTGGCCGGTGTGGGTGGTGAAGATTGGCCGGTGTGGGTGGTGAGGATTGGCCGGTGTGGGTGGCAAAGATTGGCCGGTGTGGGTGGTGAAGATTGGTCGGCATGGGTGGTGAAGATTGGCGGGTGTGGGTGGCGAAGATTGGCCGGTGTGGGTGGTGAAGATTGGTCGGCGCGGGTGGTGAAGATTGGTCAGCGCGGGTGGTGAAGATTGGCGGGTGTGGGTGGCGAAGATTGGCCGGTATGGGTGGCGAAGATTGGCCAGTGTGGGTGGTGAAGATTGGTCGGTGTGGGTGGTGAAGATCGGCTGGTGTGGGTGGTGAAGATTGGTCGGTGTGTGTGGTGAAGATTGGTCGGTGTGGGTGGTGAAGATTGGCCGGTGTGGGTGGTGAAGATTAGCGGGTGTGGGTGGCGAAGAGTGGCCGGTGTGGGTGGCGAAGAGTGGCCGGTGTGGGTGGTGAAGATTGGCCGGTGTGGGTGGTGAAGAGTGGCCGGTGTGGGTGGTGAAGATTGGCCGGTGTGGGTGGTGAGGATTGGCCGGTGTGGGTGGTGAGGATTGGCCGGTGTGGGTGGTGAAGATTGGCCGGTGTGGGTGGTGAGGATTGGCCGGTGTGGGTGGTGAAGATTGGCCGGTGTGGGTGGTGAGGATTGGCCGGTGTGGGTGGTGAAGATTGGCCCGTGTGGGTGGCGAAGATTGGCCAGTGTGGGTGGTGAAGATTGGCCGGTGTGGGTGGTGAAGATTGGCCGGTGTGGGTGGTGAAGATTGGCCGGTGTAGGTGGTGAAGATTGGCCGGTGTGGGTGGTGAAGATTGGTCGGTGTGGGTGGTGAAGATTGGCCGGTGTGGGTGGTGAGGATTGGCCGGTGTGGGTGGTGAAGATTGGCCGGTGTGGGTGGTGAAGATTGGCCGGTGTGGGTGGTGAAGATTGGCCGGTGTGGTGGTGAAGATTGGCCGGTGTGGGTGGTGAAGATTGGCCGGTGTTGGTGGTGAGGATTGGCCGGTGTGGGTGGTGAAGATTGGCCGGTGTGGGTGGTGAGGATTGGCCGGTGTGGGTGGTGAAGATTGGCCGGTGTGGGTGGTGAAGATTGGCCGGTGTGGGTGGTGAGGATTGGCCGGTGTGGGTGGTGAAGATTGGCCGGTGTGGGTGGTGAAGATCGGCCGGTGTGGGTGGTGAAGATTGGCCGGTGTGGGTGGTGAGGATTGGCCGGTGTGGTGGTGAAGATTGGCCGGTGTGGGTGGTGAGGATTGGCCGGTGTGGGTGGTGAAGATTGGCCGGTGTGGGTGGTGAAGATTGGCCGGTGTGGGTGGTGAAGATTGGCCGGTGTGGGTGGTGAAGATTGGCCGGTGTGGGTGGTGAAGATTGGTCGGTGTGGGTCGTGAATATCGGCCGGCCCAGGTGCCGAAGGATGGCCGGTTGGTAAAAATGGGGCGCAGGCGCAAAAGTTTGAGAAACACTGACCAAGAGGATCCTTCTGCTCTGAGGTTATTAATTAATCCTGTTTCATTACACATTCCTGCTATAACGTAGCCTGTTCCTTGGTTCCTTGCTTGGTTCTGGAATTGTTCTAAGAAACAAATATACTCTGAGCACATCCTCCAGTCTTATTTTGCCAATTTGAATCACCTAATCGATATGAAGATTGAAATATTCCACAATTATTGCAGTAACGTTCTTACGAGCCCCAGTATTTCTTGAATGTCTTGCCACCCGCAATGTAGTGACAATGCAGTCCTAAAAACCACTCTCACCACTGGCAGGTTTCCTTTGCTATTTCCTACTTCTATCCAAACAAACTGCACATTTCAAAACTCTCAACCAAGATCATTTCTCACCATGATACTGATCTCACCCTTTAGTCTCTTTTATATTTTTATTGAGATTTTACTATTTTTACCAAAGTTTACAAAGAAAACGTACAGTAACATTTAATAACAGGAGTTACAACCTCCACGCACGCCCCCCCCCCCCCCCCCCCATCAACATCAGCTAACACTTCACTGCACTGTATGTTCTATGTTCTATGTAATGCCCCCCCTCCCGTTTTCTGATTGTAAATAACTAAAACCCTAAAAATATGTAACATAAAATGCGGAACCAATAAAATATCTAACAGTTAGGGGGGGTGAGACAGTGAGACAGAAGGAAGCCATTCGGCCCACCGAGCCTGCACCGACCCACTTAAGCCCTCACTTCCGCTCTATTCCTGTAACCCAATAACCCCTCCTGACCTTTTTGGTCATTAAGGGCAATTTATCATGGCCAATCCACCTAACCTGCACGACTTTGGACTGTGGGAGGAAACCGGAGCACCCGGAGGAAACCCACGCAGACACAGGGAGAACGTGCAGACTCTGCACAGACAGTGACCCAAGCCGGGAATCGAACCTGGGACCCAGGCACTGTGAAGTCACAGTGCTATCCACTTGTGCTACCGTGCTGCCCACGACAAGTTACAAGTTACCCGGCTAACCCCACCTCTATCCAAGCTCCCTTTATGGATACATTGGCTCGGCTCATCTGCCGGTTTTATTTACATTTCCATCGGGGGAGGGGTTGGTGGTGTCCACCCTGTACAGGGTTAGTTTGGGGTGTGCGTGCCCCCATTCTGCCCTGGCATCTTTTGAGCCTGCAGTCGGGTCCTCTCTTTGTGGCCTGTCTCTCAGCCCCTTGTTGTCTGCCTCACAGATTTCTGACCCACCCTCCCACTTCCCTTTCCCCCTCCTCCCTTCCTTCTTCTCTCTCCTTATTCTTTGGCACTTTTGTGGCCCCTCTGCGCAGCCCCCTCTTCTCCCACCCCCCACCCTCACTCTATTGGCTGTTGGCTATAAACAGGTCCTGGAGCAAGTTGGTGAATGGCCTCTACGTTTTGTGGGAGCCATTCACCGGATGGTGTATTTGACCTTCTCCAGGTGGAGAAACTCCGACAGGTCAGCAAGCCAGTCTGCAGCTGTGGGTGGTGCTGTCGATCCCAGCCAAGCAGGATTCTCTGCCGGGCGATTAGAGAGGCGAAGACAATGGCGTGGGACCTCTTTCCCATGAATGGATCTGGCTGGTCTGATACTCCGAAGATTGCCACTCTTGGGCATGCCTCCACCCTCACCCCTACAACCTTGGACATCGCCTCGAAGAAAGCTGGCCAGAACCCAACAGGTCTGGGACAGGACCAGAACACGTGGGTGTGGTTGGCCGGGCCCCTCTGGCACTGTTCACATTTGTCCTCCAGCCCCCGGGAAGAACCTGCTCACTCGGGGTCTGGTCTGGTGCGCTCTGTGCACCACTTTGAGCTGCATTAGGCTCAGCCTTGCGCAGGAGGAGGTGGAACTGGCCATGTTCAGTCCCCACCCGACTTCTGTCCCTCGTGCTTCCTCCCATTTTCCCGTGCCTTGTCCAGCGGGGAGCGTGCCTCCTCTAACAGTCTTCCATACGGATCCCCACAGTTCCCCCCTACCGAATTCGGCTGCGTCCAACAGTTTCTCGAACATTGAGTGTTTCGGTATCCGTGGGTGTGATGTCATCTCCTTGTGGAGGATGGTTTTTTATTTAAATATCGCCGTTTGTTTCCGTTGGGCAGTTGTAGCATTCCCGTCAGTTCCTCTAACGTCGCAAGTCTGTCGACGGTGTCGAGGTCCCTAACTGTCAGTGTCCCTCCGTCCTGTCTCCAGTGTTCATCGTGGCTGGCACAAAACTGCTGCAGATGGGTCCATGGTGGATTTTCAGGTAGACCAAAGTGTTGTCTCAGTTGGTTCCAGGTCCAGAGAATGGCTGCTACCACTGGGCTTGTTGAGTGATTGGCTGGCAGTGATGGGAATGCTGGTCCTGAGGAGAATCAATGCACCCTCGTCGTGTGCCAGGCTTTGCCTGATCCAGTTTAAGGTGGTCCACAGGGCTCATTATGACTGTGGCCCGGGTGAGGAGGTTTTTTGAGGAGGTGGAGGACAGGTGTGGGCGGTGAAGGGGAAGTTCTGCAGAGCATATACACATGTTTTGGGCGTGTCCGAGATTGAGGGGATTTTCAGATGTCATGTCAGAGGTCCTGGAAGAGACGGTGACTCCGAGTCCAGAGGAGGGAATATTTGGAGTGTCGGAAGATCCGGGAGCCCAGGGAGAGGGGAGAGAGGCCGGCGTTTCGGCCTTTGCCTTCCCGGTGGCCCGGAGATGGATTTTGCTGGGCTGGAGGGACTCGGAGCCTCCAAAGTTGGGGGTTTGGGTCAGTGACATGGCAGGGTTTCTGAGGCTAGAGAAAATTAAGTTTGCCTTAAGGGCTTCGCTCAGAGATGGCAGCCGTTCATCGGCTTCTTCAAGGAGAATTGACCATCAGCAGGAGCGGGGGTGGGGCATGGAAGTGACGAATAAGGGCAGCGAATCTGACGTATGGGTAGTTAGGGTTTAGGGCTGTAGGGAGTTGGGTATGTTATTGTGGCATTTTTGCGTGTGTTGGATCTTTGATGTTTAAAACGTTAAAATGTTAAAATTATAAATGCCTCAATAAAATATTTTCAAAAACAAAGGATGGGAGTACTGTTGTGGCAAAGGCTCGGAGGGGTGTCCCCGTGCAGGAATTCTCTTCTATCCTTACCCGTTCTGCCTCTGGTAGAACAGTGGTTAGCACAGTTGTTTCACAGCGCCAGGTTCCCGGGTTCGATTCCCAGCTCGAGTCACTGACCGTGCGGAATCTGCACGTTCTCCCCGTGTCTGCGTGGGTTTTCTCTGGGTGATCCGGTTTCCTCCCACAAGTCCCGAAAGACGTGCTGTTAGGTGAATTGGACATTCTGAATTCTCCCTCTGTGTACCCGAACAGGGGCCGGAATGTGGTGACTAGGGGCTTTTCACAGAAACTTAATTGCAGTGTTAATGTAAGCCCACTTGTGACAATAAAGATTATTAATATTATTATTATTTAGTTTAAAACCTGCTCTACAACCTTAACTGTGTGATTTTCCAGGACTCTGGTCCCGGTGCAGTCCAGGTGAAGATCGCCCCAGTAGTACAGCTCCCCCTTTCCCAAGTATCCCATGAATCCAAACCCATTTCTCCCACACCAACCTGTGAGCCGTGCATTCAACTCTCTCATCTTCTTTACCCTGTGCCAACCGACTCATGGCTCAGGTAGTTATTGGGAGTTACTACCTTTGAGGTTCTGCTTTTTAATTAAACCCTCGCTGCTTATATTTTCCCAGCAGAACCTCTTTCTCTGTCCTACCAAAGCCACTGCGATCCACGTGGACAGGATCTTTCCACTCCCCGTCCGGGTTCCCCTCCAGCCCGGAAGAGATGACCTTAACTCTGGCACCAGGCAAGCCACACAGCTTTCGGGCCTCACTAGCTCATCGGTAGAAAATATATCCATCCCCCTAACAATACAACGATATTCCTTTTCACATCACTATTGAATGGCCCCTTGCACCATTGGTTCTGTGCTCAGTTTGTTCATCCTTCACAATTTACATTGATGATTTGGAGTTGGGGACCAAGGGCAATGTGTCCAAGTTTGCAGATGACACTAAGATGAGTGGTAAAGCGAAAAGTGCAGAGGATACTGGAAGTCTGCAGAGGGATTTGGATAGGTTAAGTGAATGGGCTCGGGTCTGGCAGATGGAATACAATGTTGACAAATGTGAGGTTATCCATTTTGGTAGGAATAACAGCAAACGGGATTATTATTTAAACGATAAAATATTAAAGCATGCCGCTGTTCAGAGAGACTTGGGTGTGCTAGTGCATGAGTCACAGAAGGTTGGTTTACAAGTGCAACAGGTGATTAAGAAGGCAAATGGAATTTTGTCCTTCATTGCTAGAGGGATGGAGTTTAAGACTAGGGAGGTTATGTTGCAATTGTATAAGGTGTTAGTGCGGCCACACCTGGAGTATTGTGTTCAGTTTTGGTCTCCTTACTTGAGAAAGGACGTACTGGCGCTGGAGGGTGTGCAGAGGAGATTCACTAGGTTAATCCCAGAGCTGAAGGGGTTGGATTATGAGGAGAGGTTGAGTAGACTGGGACTGTACTCGTTGGAATTTAGAAGGATGAGGGGGGATCTTATAGAAACATTTAAAATTATGAAGGGAATAGATAGGATAGATGCGGGCAGGTTGTTTCCACTGGCGGGTGACAGCAGAACTAGGGGGCATAGCCTCAAAATAAGGGGAAGTAGATTTAGAACTGAGTTTAGGAGGAACTTCTTCACCCAAAGGGTTGTGAATCTATGGAATTCCTTGCCCAGTGAAGCAGTTGAGGCTCCTTCATTACATGTTTTTAAGGTAAAGATAGATAGTTTTTTGAAGAATAAAGGGATTAAGGGTTATGGTGTTCGGGCCGGAAAGTGGAGCTGAGTCCACAAAAGATCAGCCATGATCTCATTGAATGGCGGAGCAGGCTCGAGGGGCCAGATGGCCTACTCCTGCTCCTATTTCTTATGTTCTTATGTTCTTATGTTCCCACGGTCTCTACTCTCTTCCACACAAGTTGCAGGAACATCAAACCGGTTGGACAATTCCAAAGGATGAGACTCATCTATTGATACCTCCTGCCCCCCCCAGACTTGCCCCCTCTTCCACACCTTCCAGTGCCTCACCACAGACCAAAGCTACAGAGCGCAGCCTAAGGGGTGTGACTGCCTCCTGGAACAAAGTGTCCAGGTAACTTTTCCCTCTCCCTGATCTATCACCGCATCCAAAGCTCGGAACCCAGCTCATCCACTCGGGAGCAAAGTTCCTTGAGCGGCAGTCACATCCTGCAGATGGGCTGGTGTGGACCATGCAGGTATCCACCAACACTGCCGTCTTCTATTTTGTTTCCATTTAACTAATTAGGTTTCAACAAAATACCAATTATTTAATTGATCAGATTTTATCTAAACAATGATTAAATGCCGGTGGACATTATTCAACGTTCCCAGACTTGCCATGGGGATCCGCTCTGGAGGATGAAGCAAGTGGGTGATACAGGTGGCACAGTGCCCTCTACAGGGCACCTGAGAGCTGGGTCAACAGAGCAACCTGATATCTCCTTAACCAATCGTATTGGAGAATCATTAGAGGGCTGCACAGACACTGAAACAGGAAGGTAGGATGTCAGTCTGTTGTCTCAACGCTGGGAACAACTGGTAATCCAGCAGAAAACTGTGCCAGTCTTTAGAAAAACTAACAAGATACACACAACCCTACACAATATACCCAACCCGACACAGTACACCCAAACCAACACAATACGCTAAACCCAACACAATATACACAACCCTACACAATACACCAAACCCAACACAATACACACAACCCTACACAATATACCCAACCCAACACAGTACACCCAAACCAACACAATACGCCAAACCCAACACAATACACCCAACCCGACACAATACACCAAACCCAACACAATACACCCAACCCTACACAATACACCCAACCCGACACAATACACCCAACCCTACACAATACACACAACCCGACACAATACACACAACCCTACACAATACACACAACCCTACACAATATACCCAACCCGACACAATACACACAACCCAACACAATACGCTAAACCCAACACAATACACACAACCCGACACAATACACACAACCAAACATAATACACACTACCCTACACAATACACCCAACCCAACACAATACGCCAAACCAGACACAATACACACAACCAAACACAATACACCCAACCCGACACAATACACACACCCTACACAATATACTTAACCCGACACAGTACACCCAACCCGACACAATACACCCAACCCGACACAATACACACAACCCTACACAATATACCCAACCCGACACAATACACCCAAACCGACACAATACACCCAACCCAACATAATATACCCAACGCGACACAGTACACCCAAACCAACACAATACGCCAAACCCAACACAATACACCCAACCCTACACAATACACCCAACCCGACACAATACACACAACCCGACACAATACACACAACCCTACACAATACACACAACCCTACACAATATACCCAACCCGACACAATACACACAACCCAACACAATACGCCAAACCCAACACAATACACCCAACCCTACACAATACACCCAACCCGACACAATACACCCAACCCGACACAATACACCCAACCCAACATAATATACCCAACGCGACACAGTACACCCAAACCAACACAATACGCCAAACCCAACACAATACACCCAACCCTACACAATACACACAACCCGACACAATACACACAACCCTACACAATATACCCAACCCGACACAGTACACCCAACCCGACACAATACACCCAAACCGACACAATACACCCAACCCGACACAATACACCCAACCCGACACAGTACACCCAACCCAACACAATACGCCCACCCCGACACAATACACCCAAACCGACACAATACACCCAACCCGACACAATACACCCAAACCGACACAATACACCCAACCCGACACAATACACCCAACCCGACACAATACATCCAACCTGACACAATACACACAACCCGACACAATACACCCAACCCGACACAGTACACCCAACCCAACACAATACGCCAAACCCGACACAATACACCCAACCCGACACAATACACCCAACCCGACACAGTACACCCAAACCGACACAATACACCCAACCCGACACAATATACCCAACCCGACACAATACACACAACCCGACACAATACACACAACCCGACATAATACACCCAACCCGACACAATACACCCAACCCAACACAATACACCCAACCCGACACAATACACCCGACCCGACACAATACACCCCACTCGACACAATACACACAACCCGACACAATACACACAACCCGACACAATACACACAACCCGACACAATACACACAACCCGACACAATACACACAACCCGACACAATACACACAACCCGACACAATGCACCCAACCCAACACAATACACACAACCCGACACAATACACACAACCCGACACAATGCACCCAACCCAACACAATACACACAACCCGACACAATACACACAACCCTACACAATATACCCAACCCGACACAGTACACCCAACCCAACACAATACGCTAAACCCAACACAATACACCCAACCCGACACAATGCACCCAACCCAACACAATACACACAACCCGACACAATACACACAACCCGACACAATACACACAACCCGACACAATACACACAACCCGACACAATACACCCAACCCGACACAATACACACAATCCGACACAATACACCCAACCTGACACAATACACATAACCCGACACAATACACCCAACCGGACACAATGCACCCAACCCAACACAATACACCCAACCCAACACAATACACACAACCCGACACAATACACCCAACCCGACACAATACACACAACCCGACACAATACACACAACCCTACACAATATACCCAACCCGACACAATACACCCAACCCGACACAGTACACCCAACCCAACACAATACGCCCAACCCAACACAATACGCTAAACCCAACACAATACACCCAACCCGACACAATGCACCCAACCCAACACAATACACACAACCCGACACAATACACCCAACCCGACACAATACACACAATCCGACACAATACACCCAACCCGACACAATACACATAACCTGACACAATACACCCAACCGGGCACAATACACACAACCCAACACAATACACACAACCCAACATAATACACCCAATCCGACACAATACACAGAACACGACACGATACAGTTCCTCAAAATTGGCAAAGCTTCCCTCCCCGAACAAGTCCCCAAACCTCTCCGGACCCTTCCCTTCCCATGACCTCAATGTCAAGTCTAATCCGGCCGGCACAAAAAGATGATTGCTAAGGATAAGGGCCAACAACGACATGGAGCTAAATTTGAAATAATGTCTGAACCGCCTCCAGATCCTCAGGGTGGACACCACCACCGGATTTGAAGAAAGCCTCGCAGGAGAGAATAGAAGCGAGGCAGGTACTGAACCACCAAAATGGAGCCCCTCGCCTCCATTTGGCTGATACAGGACTCAGGTCATTAAGCCACCCCAGCATTTTCTCAATATTGGTAGGCCAGTAATAAAATCACAAACTGGGCAAAGCTGAACCATCCGATTGTCTATTCCTCTGGAGAAATGCCTCACGGATCCTTGGGGTCTTTGCCCACCCAAATAAAGGAGGACACTAATTCGTAAACTCTGACAGAAAAAGGAATTACTGAGGAAAATGGGGAGAAAAATAAATAAAACCCTCGGGAGAACAATCATTTGAATTGAACCCTGCCCGCCAAGGACAGAGGGAGATTATCCCACTTCTCCAAGTCAGATTTGACCCCGTTCACTAGACTAACACAATTTAATTTATGGAGTAAGGCCCAATCATGGGCCACCCGGATTCCCAGATAACAAAAGCTACATCTGGCCAGGCAAAAAGGCAACATCCCCAGATTGGCTCCCCTCCCCAAGGGGGGTTAACCGGAAAGTATTTGCTCTTGTCCAAATTGAACTTATACCCAGAGACGTTATAACGTTCCCCCTCCCTGACGTCCCGCAGTGTCTGCAGTTCGGCCTCCAGCTCAAAGACTCTTGAGCCGAAGTACCTGCAGCCACACACAAATTACAAAGTAGCTTTATTATCTCATGGTTATTTTGTATTCCTCCACCACATCTCCCCTGACCCTCCTCTGCTCTGGGGAAAACTAACCCCGTCTCGCCGGTCTCTCCTCATAGCCAAACTTTCCCAGGCAACATCCTGGTGAATCTCCCCCCACCACCAGCCCTTCCAATGATGTGGCGACCAGAACTGCACACAATATTCCACCTGTGACCTAACCAAAGTTTTATAAAGTTCCACCAAGATCTGCCTGCTCCTACGTTCTGTGCCCCGGCTAGTGAAGACAAGCATTCCATACGCCTTCATCGCCACCCTATCCACCCTGTGCTGCCACCTTCAGGGATCCATGGACTTGCGCACTAAGGTCTCTTTATTCCTCAATACTCCCTCGGGATCTACCATTCACTGTGAATATCCTCCCCTTATCAGACCTTCCAAAATGCATCACCTCATACCGATCATTATTAAATCCCACCTGCCATTGCTCTGCCCAATTTACCAGCTGATCAGTCTCAATCTGGAGCCTAAGACTGTCCTCCTCGCTACCAACAACACCACCAATTTCTGTGTCTTCTGCGAACTTACTAATTATACCTTCTACATTCACATCCAGGTCGTTCTTGTGTATAACAAAGCAGCAAGTGTCCCAGGTTCGATTCCCGGCTTGGGTCACTGTCTGTGCGGAGTCTGCACGTTCTCCCCGTGTCTGTGTGGGTTTCCTCCGGGTGCTCCGGTTTCCTCCCACAAGTCCAAAAGACGTGCTTGTTGGGTGAATTGGACATTCTGAATTCTCCCTCCGTGTACCCGAACAGGCGCCGGAATGTGGCGACGAGGGTTTTTTCACAGTAACTACATTGCAGTGTTAATGTAAGCCCACTTGTGACACTACTAAAGGTTATTACACCGGTGGGCACAGGCTTCCATGCACAAAAGCAACCCTCCGCCAATCCCTTTCCCTCCTATTAACAAGCCAATTTTGGATCCAATTTGCCTGCTTGCCGTGGATCCCATGAGCTCTGTAAGGAATGGTTTAATTCTGTTCACTGTGAAGATACCTGTCAGATGGCCACAATGTTTACTGGAATATAAAGCCCCAGATGTTCAAACTCAGACCTTCTCATGCCGCGCTAGGTTCCTTTAATACTTCATTTATCCAACTATTTGCAACAACTTACTGACTTTCCCAACTCCTTATCGATTAGACTTATTTACTTCACTGTATAAATATCAGGCCTTTTTGCTCATTCTTGGGTCTTCACCTCAGACCAGAGTCGCGACGAGTGCCAGGAACCTAATCTCGAAGCTGCCCGGGGTCCCTGAGGAGCAGATGGGCTTGAGATTCTTGTTTTATATTCTTATATTATATTCTTATTTGTATTATTTTTTGCCAATAGTGTGGAGTGGATGAACTTCTGTCATTGCTCTCTTTATTCCATTGTGTCTGAATCACAACCTTTGGAGAAATCCAGTTCAGTCCCTAACCTGTTGGATTGGCCTTCAATGTGTGACCTTGTCAAAGGCCTTACTGAGGTCCGTGGACACCGCACCAACTGTGCCACCCTCAAATATACATTTAGTTTCCTTTTCAAGAGTTTTCCATCCATCCTGTAGACGATATCCACTTAACTGAGAGGGCATACTCTTCACAAGGTGAAGGTTGGTGGTGATGAAGGTGGAGGATAGGGTGGGGGGGGGGGGGGCGATGACACATTCCTGCTTGAATCCAGTCTTGATCTCAAAGGTTCCTGAGTTATTTCCGTCAGTTAGGACTGTCGCCGACATCTTGTTGTGGAGGAGTCGGAGGATGGTGATGAATTTCTCTGGAGAGCCGGCCTTTGACAGGGTCTTCCACAGCATTTCCCCATTGACTGAGTCAAAAGCCTTGGTCAGATCGATGGAGGCCGAGGAGAGTGGTGGATGTTGCTCCTGGCATTTCTCTTGAAGTTGCCGAGCAGTGAAACTCATGTCCGCTGTTCCATGATTTGACCGGAGGCCACGCTGACTTCCCGGAAGAATTTCTTCGGAGACTTGGAGAAGGCGGCTAGTGAGGATTTGTCTGATCACAGAATTTACAGTGCAGACGGAGGCCATGGAGTCTGCACCGGCTCTTGGAAAGAGCACCGTACTTAAGCCCACACCTCCACCATATCCCCATAACCCAGAAACCCATCCAACCTAAGGGGCAATTTAGCATGGTTAATCCACCTAACCTGCACATCTTTGGACTGTGGGAGGAAACCGGAGCACCCGGAGGAAACCCACGCAGACACGGGGAGAACGTGCAGACTCCACACAGACAGTGACCCAAGCTGGGAAGTGAACCTGGGGCCCTGGCGCTGTGAAGCAACAGTGCTAACCACTGTGGTACCGTGCCACCGACATGGGATGATCTTCCCGGCGATGGAGAGTTCGGAGATTCCTCGGCAGTTCCCACAGTTCGGACTTTTTCTCCTTTCTTGAAGATGGTGGCGATGACGCTATCCCTGAGGTCGGCAATCATTTCTTCTCCATCCCAGATTACCAGCAGCAACTGATGGAGATAACAGGTGACTTCTTATCCTCCAATGGGTGGCACAGTGGTTAGCACTGCTGCTTAGACGTCCGCTTGTGACCATGGAGTGATTGGTCACATAAAGGACTGTCCCTGTTCAAAGCCACAGAAAAGGGCTCTTTTTACCCAGATCCGGGTGGAATTTTGATGAAAAGGCATAGGTGAATGTCAGAGGAGTAATTTACCCCTGGAATGGTATGTCTTCTGATCACCGGACCCGGCAGAAAACAGTGAGAGGTTTGGCTGGAAAGTTGACAGCGTCTTGTGCTTCACAGACAGTCTCTTCCAGCAAGCAGGCGGGGTAGGGGCAAGCTGTAAGGCCACAGGTACAGGAACTGATGACTTTTATCAAGGAGGAATTCCATAAACAGAGGAACGAAATGGCCATTGTAGAAGCTGTGGCACCCCTGAAGAGTACTTTGGAGCGGATGGAGAGGTGTTTGGAGGTGCAGGGGTCACAGATTCGGGAGATTGAAGGAGTGATGTCGGACCACAGCGATCGTGTGGTGGCTCTGGAGGGGGAGATGGGGCTGCTAGGAGACCTTTGTAAAACGCTGAGGGCAAAGGTTGAGGGGCAGGAGAATACCTTGAGAAGACAGAGCCTGTGAATAGTGGGCCTGCCTGAAGGAGTGGGAGGTGTGAGTGCCACGAGGTACGTCTCAAGGATGCTGGCAGGGCTGGTGGCAGAAGGGGTGCTAGGTGAGGCCCCTGAAGTGGACCGGGCGCGTAGGTCTCTGAGGTAGAAGCCGAGAGCTGGGGAGCCGCCACGGGCGGTGATCATGAGACTCCATAAATTTGTGGAAAGAGAGAAAATTCTACGGTGGGCCAGGGAGAAGCGTAGCTGCGACTGGGAGGGGAATCCCGTCCGGATTTATCAGGACATCGGAGCCGAGTTGGCGAAGCGGCGGGAAGGTTTCAACAAGGCCAAGGCTGTGCTGTACCAGCGGCAGATCAGGCTTGGGGTGCTGTACCCGGCGAAATTATGGGTGACGTTCGGAGGCCGGGAGTATTATTTCGAGGCCCAGAAGCGGCCGAAGACTTCATTAAGGAGCATAAACTGGGGGAGAACTGAGTGAACAATGCTTGGGAACCAGGGTGCTGGCTCTATGTAATGGTCGGGAGCATGTTTGAAGTGGGTGTAGGGATTGGGGGATTTTCGCCTTTTTTGTGGGGCGGGGGGGGGGGGGGGGGGGTTTCTGTTCAATGTTGAGATTGTAAGGCATTGTAGGGGTGAAAGGTTTATGTGGGGATGGATGTTCCCATCCACTCTCCTGTTTTATGGGACTGTTTGTGTTTAACATCTATTTGTTTGCTTTTGGAGAAGGCTGCCTGGAGTTCAGGAGAAGTCCTTGTTTGGGTGGGGGGGGGGGGGGGAAAGGCCAGCAGGAGGCCGTTTTCCTGGAGCTGAGGAGTGGGGGTGGGGAGAAGAGGGAGGGGGAGGTCATTAGGATGTGCCTTTGGGCAGGGCCAGCCACGCTAGCAGGTTATGCTGGTGAACGGAAGTGAGGTGGTGGGGGAGAAGGCCAAGAGGTGTGGCCGGGGGGAGGGGGGAAAGGGGAAGTGGGGGGAGGGAAGGGGAAAAGTGGGGGGGAGGGTTTCTGCGATGCGGCAGGGGAGTGAGAGATGACATGGCCAAGGGCGAAGAAAGGGGCCATTTGGGATGGGCTAGGTACAGAGTGGAATTATAGGGGCAGGGGTTAAGTGGGGAAGATGACGGACGGCCGAGGGGATTGGAGACGCAAGCCTCTGGTAAGGTTGGTAATGTGGAACGTCCGTGGACTGAATGGGCCGGTTAAAAGGTCGCGGGTGTTCGTGCACCTCAGGAGCTTTAAAGCGGGGGTTGTCTTTCTGCAGGAGACACACCTCTGTGTGAAAGACTAGGTTAGGTTAAGGAAGGGGTGGGTCGGGCAGGAGATGCACCTCCGTGTGAAGGACCAGGTTAGGCTAAGGAAGGGGTGGGTCTGGCAGGAGACGCACCTCCACACCTCTGTGTGAAGGACCAGGTTAGGCTAAGGAAGGGGTGGGTCGGGCAGGTTTTTCACTCGGGGTCTGATTTGAAATCAAGGGGTGTGGTGAAGGATTGGAGCGATCCAGGTGGGAGATATGTGATTGTGAGTGGGGGGATTGGAAGGGGCACCGGTTGTGTTGGTAAATGTGTCTGCCCCAAATTGGGATGATGTGGGTTTTACGAGGAGGTTGCTGGCAACAATCCCGGATTTGGCCACGTACCGGTTGATCATGGGAGAAGATTTTAACTGTGTCCTGGAGCCGAGGGTGGATAGATCAAGACCCAGGTCGATGGGTTGGGTACGAATGGCAAGGGAGCTGGGGGGGTTTATGGAGAGGATGGGTAAGGTGGATCCATGGCGCTTTCAGAACCCAGGGGGGAGTATTCCTCCTTTTCACACATCGATAAAGTGTATCCGAGGATTGATTACTTTGTAGTGAGTTGGAAGATTTTGGTTGGGGTGGAGGGGGCAGAGTATGTGGGGATAGTTATCTCAGACCATGCACCCCACTGGCTGGATATTCAGTTCAGTACGGGAACAGAGAGCAGAGGCCGAGGTGAAGGTTTGACTCGGGGTTGTTGGCGAATGGAGGTTTTTGTGATAAGGTGCGGTTGGCGATTAGGGATTATGTGGAGTTCAATCAGAATGGGTAGGTGTCGGCAGGCATTTTCTGGGAAGCACCGAAGGCAGTGGTCCGGGGAGAAATTATCTAACTTACGGTTTGTGCGAATAAGGAAAGGAGGGCGGAACATGACCGTCTAGTGAGCGAGAGAGTGGAGGTGGACAGGGAATATTTGAGGGTGCCCACCATGGAGAGATTGGCGAGGAGGAAAAAGTTGCTGGGGCAATTGGACAGGCTGACAACGGGGAGGGTGTTAGGGTAACTGCGTAGGGCAAGAGGGGTGCAATACGAGTATGGGGAGAAGGCGAGCCGAATGCTGGCGCACCAGCTGTGGAGGCAGGCTGCGTCCAGGGAAATATTGAAGATCCGGACTGGGGCTGGGGATGTGATGTCAGAGCCAGGGAAGATAAATGAGGCATTTAGAGAATATTACCAGGGACTTTATGAGGCAGACCCAGAAGGAGAGGAGGGGGACATGGGGGAGGGGGGGTTTCTGGACGAGCTGGAATTTCCCCAGGTGGAGGAAGCAAAGACGCAGACGTTGGAGGAGCCCCTGGGGCTGAGGGAGGTGCTGGATAGTATCAGGGGTATGAAGTCGGGGAAGGCCCCTGGGCCAGATGGGTACCCGGCAGAATTTTATAAGGAATTTGCGGCGGAGAAGGGGGAGTTGCCGGAGACGATGAAGCAGGCAGTAATCACACTAATCCCAAAAAAAAGGGAAGGATCCGGTGGAATGTGGGTCGTATAGACCCATATCACTATTGAACACGCATGTGAAAGTATTGGCTAAGTTGTTGGCGGGGAGGATGGAGGATTGTGTTCCCGGAGTGTTGGCAGAAGATCAAACCGGCTTCCTGAAGGGCAGGCAGCTCGCGAGTCATATAAGACGGCTGTTGAATGTGGTGATGAATCCGTCGGGGGCTCTGGTACCGGAGGTGGTGGTGTCCATGGACGTGGAGAAGGCATTTGATTGGGTGGAATTGTGGTACTTGTTCGAGGTTTTTGGGAAGGTTTGGGTTTGGGCTGAGATTTGTGACATGGGTGCAGTTGCTGGCTGTGGCGCCAATAGCGAGGGTGAGGACGAATGATATGAGCTCTCAAAGGGGTACGAGGTGGGGGTGCCCACTGTCGCCGCTGCTGTTTGTGTTGGCCATAGTCTACAAAATTATGAGTGGCATAGACAGAGACTTTTCCCCAGGGTAGAGGGGTCAATTACTAGGGGGCATAGGTTTAAGGTACGAGGGGCAAGGTTTAGAGGAGATGTACGAGGCAAGTTTTTTACACAGAGGGCAGAGGGTGCCTGGAACTCGCTGCCGGAGGAGGTGGTGGAAGCAGGGACGATAGTGACATTTAAGGGGCATCTGGACAAATACATGAATAGGATGGGAATAGAGGGATACGGAGCCAGTAAGTGTAGAAGATGTTAGTTTAGGCGGGCAGCATGGTCGGCGCAGGCTTGGAGGGCCGAAGGGCCTGTTCCTGTGTTGTACTTTTCTTTGTTCTTATAGAGCCATTGGCGATGGCTCTCAGGGGGTCAGCAGAGTGGCGGGGGATAATGAGGGGACAGAGGGAGCATCGGGTGTCGCTCTTTGCTAATAACCTCTTGCTGTATGTTTTGGATCCGTTGGAGAGTATGGGAAGGATTATGGGACTGTTGGGGAGGTTTGGAGGGTTCTTGGGATACAAGCTGAATGTAGGGAAAAGCTAGGTATTCCTGGTGAATGAGCTGGCACAGCGGGCTAACTTAGGGGGGATGCCATTTATGGTAGCGAGGGATAGGTTTAGGTATTTCGGGATTCAGGTAGCGAGGGAATGGACGGGGCTCCATAAGTGGAACTTAACGAAGCTGGTGGAGGAGGCCAGGGAGGATCTTAGGAGATGGGATACACGGCACTTAACGCTGGTGGGGAGGGTCCAAGTGGTGAAAATGAATTTTCTGCCGAGGTTCTTGTTTATTTTTCAGGCTCTCCCAATCTTTATACCAAAGGCCTTTTTTTCGCAAAGTGGACGCGATTATCTCTGACTTTCTGTGGGCGGGGAAGGTGCTGAGGGTGGGAAGGACCCTGCTACAGAGGCAGAGGCAGCAGGGGGGGGGTTGGCGTTGCCGAACTTGCTTCGTTATTATTGGGCGGCGAATGTGGACAAGGTGCGGCGGTGGGAAGGAGATGGGGTAGAGTGGGTTAGGATGGAGGAGGAATCTTGTAACGGGTCTAGTTTGAGGGCTATGGTGATGGCAGCAATGCCAATGGCTCCAAGTAGGTATTCAGGGAGCCCGGTGGGTATTCCGGGAGCCCGGTGGGTATTCGGGGAGCCCGGTGGGTATTCCGGGAGCCCGGTGGGTATTCGGGGAGCCCGGTGGGTATTCGGGGAGCCCGGTGGGTATTCGGGGAGCCCGGTGGGTATTCGGGGAGCCCGGTGGGTATTCGGGGAGGCCGGTGGGTATTCAGGGATCCCGGTGGGTATTCGGGGAGCCCGGTGGGTATTCAGGGAGCCCGGTGGGTATTCGGGGAGCCTGGTGGGTATTGGGGGATCCCGGTGGGTATTCAGGGAGCCCGGTGGGTATTCAGGGAGCCCGGTGGGTATTCGGGGAGCCCGGTGGGTATTCAGGGAGCCGGGTGGGTATTGGGGGATCCCGGTGGGTATTCAGGGAGCCCGGTGGGTATTCGGGGAGCCCGGTGGGTATTCAGGGAGCCCGGTGGGTATTCGGGGAGCCCAGTGGGTATTCGGGGAGCCCGGTGGGTATTCAGGGAGCCCGGTGGGTATTCAGGGAGCCCGGTGGGTATTCGGGAGCCCGGTGGGTATTCCGGGAGCCCGGTGGGTATTCGGGGAGCCCGGTGGGTATTCAGGGAGCCCGGTGGGTATTCGGGGAGCCCGGTGGGTATTCGGGGAGCCCGGTGGGTATTCGGGGAGCCCGGTGGGTATTCGGGGAGCCCGGTGGGTATTCGGGGAGCCCGGTGGGTATTCAGGGAGCCCGGTGGGTAATCGGGGAGCCCGGTGGGTATTCGGGGAGCCCGGTGGGTATTCCGGGAGCCCGGTGGGTATTCAGGGAGCCCGGTGGGTATTCCGGGAGCCCGGTGGTGCAGTCCAGTGAAGATATGGAATCTGTTGAGGAGGCATTTTAGGGTGGAAGGGATGTCGGTGCTAACGCTGCTGTGCGAGAATCATGGGTTTGAGCCAGTGAGGGGGGTGCGGTTTGCATAGTGTATACTATTCATGCTAGTGGCTTTTCACAGTAACATCATTGAAGCCTACTTGTGACAATAAGCGATTATTATTATACAGGAGGTGGAGGGAAGTGGGGCTGGTCAAGATGAGGGACCTGTATTTGGAGGGAGGGTTCGCCAGTCTGGAGGAGCAAAGGGAGAGGGTAGAGCTGCCGAGGGGGAGTGAGTTCAGGCATCTGCAGGTTAGGGACTTTGCACGAAAGGTCTGGAAGGGGTTCAGTATAACCTCCTTATTTTTGTACTCCATATCCCTATTAATAAAGCCCAGAATACTTTCTGCTTCATTAACTGCTCTCTCCATCTGTTCTGCCACCTTCAATGATCTCTGCACATGTACAGCCAGCTCCCTCTGCTCCTGCACCACCTTATGAATTCTACCCTTTAATTTATATTGGGCGCGGTTCTCCGCTCCCCACGCCGGGTAGGAGAATCGCGGGAGGGCCGGGCGAATCACGACACGCCGCCCTGGCACCCTCCCGTGATTCTCCCAGCCCCGCTCGGATGAATCGCCGCTCGCCGTTTTTCACGGTGAATGCCGATTCTCCGGCCCGGATGGGCCGAGCGGCCTGATGTTCCCGACTGGTTCAAGCCAGCGGCAACCACACCTGGTCGCTGCCGTCGTGAACATGGCGCCAAAGATTCCTTTGTGGCTTGTGGGGGGCGGAGAGGGGAGTGAGCACCACGGCCGTGCTCGGGAGGGGACTGGCCTGCAATCGGTGCCCACCGATTGTCGGGCCGGCGTCTCCAAGTGATGCACTCTTTCCCCTCCGCCGCCCTACAAGAGCAAGCCGCCACGTATCGCGGGGCAGCGGAGGGGAAGACGGCAACCGCGCAAAAGGTGGTGGAGGCTGAGTCCTTGAATATTTTAAAGGCAGAGGTGGAGAGATTCAGCCTCAGCGGGGGGGGGGGGGGGGGGGGGGGGGGGATAGGTTATCGTGGGGAGGAGGCGGGATGCAGATTTGAGGCACCCATCAGTTCAGCCATGATCTTATTAAATGGCGGGGTAGGCTCGAGGGACCAAATGGCCTCCTCCTGTTCCTCTTCCTTGTCCGTTTGTTCATTTCACACCTTCTTCACCCTCTGCATCATCCTCTGAACTGGACATCCTGTCTTCCTTCATCTAAGCATGTTCCCCGTGCCCTAGGGCACTGTCAGTGAGACCAGTTTGGGAACGAGATAAGTGTGGGATGGTGCTGGCTGTACATATTAAACCAGAGGCCGATGAAGACCCAACATCCTCAGGAGAGCTGCCACAAATGTTACAAATTCTTGTTTCTGCATTGCAGGTTGGGAAATAGGCATCGCTGCTGAGGGCAGTATTTATGACAACTCTCTAATAGCCCTTGAGAAGGTACTGGTGAATTGTGGCGCCTGGTTTTACATATGCCCCAACAGATGATATATATTCTCTCTCTATATCAGAGTTTTACTCATTAGAAAGACCTTTCTCGGGCTTGGCTAGTTTAAAAAGAGTTGACGAGAATTGTGTTCAGGCAGAATAACCACACACACTGTCAGAAGGCCTCTTGACAACAGCTTCTGGACACCCAGCAGATGTGGATATTTCTATTGGCCCCAGGAACCCATCCGTCGCTGGCAAAGGTCATTCAGGTTCCCGTGAGGCTGACCTGACAACCTGGCAGCAGCATTTCAAAGTAAATATGTGTCATCTTCCGGCCTCCGAGCGGAGGGAACCACTCTGTGCCACCCAACCAGCCCCCACACCTGACCCACCCTCTCACTGCACGAGAGACGATAACGGTCCAGTGTGACCTGACGCAGAATGAAAGTCTAAGTGGACGTGTCTGCTCTGGACACCGTGATGTGACTGATTGGAAATTACAGAGAAGGTGAGGTTTAAAGGGATCGGGGAATGTTCGTGGACTCAACATAAAGTCATTGAGAAGGGGAGAACATCAAAGCCAGTGAGGATTAAACTGCAGAGAGTTTACAGTCTAGAACATTCGGCGCAAAATGTATTTTCTCAGAGTTTGTGCTCCACATGAGCTTCCTCTTAATTTATTTCCACACTTCCGATCTTTATTCTTTCTCCTTCGTTTATGATTGGGTTTTTTAAGAATTAATTTGCAGATGTGGGCATCGCTGGCTCGGCCAGCATTTATTGCCCAACCCTAATTGCCCTTGAGAAGGTGGTGCTCAGCTGCCTTCTTGAACCACTGCAGAGGTGAGGTGAGAGTGACTGCCCTTTATATTAAGGCAGCATTTGACCGAGTGTGACATCAAGGAGCCCGAGCTCAACTGGAGTCAATGGGAATCAGGGGGAAACCTCTCCGCTGGTTGGAGTCATACCCGGCACAAGGGAAGATGGTTGTGGTGGTTGGAGATCAATCATCTCAGCTCCAGGACATCACTGCAGGAGTTCCTCAGGGTAATGTCCTGGGCCCAGCTCGAGGAAGATTCGATGAGACAGGAGGCAAATAAGGTGGAGTGAGATTGTGAGGACCAAGCCTTCCCACCTGCCACATTAAACGGACGTGAACATGGTGAGGATACTGACAGTCAGCCGGCGTGGGTCCCCAAGGTCGGCTGGCGTGGGTCCCCAAGGTCGGACCGCGTGAGTCCCAAAGTTCGGCCGTCGTGGGTCCCCAAGGTCGGCCGGTGTGGGTCCCAAAGGACGGCCGGCGTGGATCCCCAAGGTCGGACAGCGTGGGTCCCCAAGGTCGGCCGGTGTGGGTCGCCAAGGTCGGCCGGAGTGGGTCCCCAAGGTCGGACAGCGTGGGTCCCCAAGGTCGGACAGCGTGGGTCCCCAAGGTCGGACGGCGTGGGTCCCCAAGGTCGGCCGGCGTGGGTCCCCAAGGCCGCCCGGCGTGGGTCCCCAAGGTCGGCCGGAGTGGGTCCCCAAGGTCGGACAGCGTGGGTCCCCAAGGTCGGCCAGCGTGTGTCCCCAAGGTCGGCCAGCGTGGGTCCCCAAGGTCGGCCAGCGTGGGTCCCCAAGGCCGCCCGGCGTGGGTCCCCAAGGTCGGCCGGAGTGGGTCCCCAAGGTCGGCCAGCGTGGGTCCCCAAGGTCGGCCGGCGTGAGTCCCCAAGGTCGGACGGCGTGGGTCCCCAAGGTCGGACGGCGTGGGACCCAAGGTCGGACTGCGTGGGTCCCCAAGGTCGGCCAGCATGGGTCCCCAAGGTCGGCCGGTGTGGGTCCCCAAGGTCGGACAGCGTGGGTCCCCAAGGTCGGACTGCGTGGGTCCCCAAGGTCGGCCAGCATGGGTCCCCAAGGTCGGCCGGTGTGGGTCCCCAAGGTCGGCCAGCGTGTGTCCCCAAGGTCGGCCAGCGTGTGTCCCCAAGGTCGGCCAGCGTGGGTCCCCAAGGTCGGCCAGCGTGGGTCCCCAAGGTCGGCCTGCGTGGGTCCCCAAGGTCGGCCAGCGTGGGTCCCCAAGGTCGGACGGCGTGGGTCCCCAAGGTCGGACGGCGTGGGTCCCCAAGGTCGGACGGCGTGGGTCCCCAAGGTCGGACGGCGTGGGTCCCCAAGGTCGGACGGCATGGGTCCCAAAGGTCGGACGGCGTGGGTCCCAAAGGTCGGACGGCGTGGGTCCCAAAGGTCGGACGGCGTGGGCCCCCAAGGTCGGACCGCGTGGGTCCCAAAGGTCGGACGGCGTGGGTCCCAAAGGTCGGACGGCGTGGGCCCCCAAGGTCGGCCGGCGTGAGTCCCCTAGGTCGGCCGGCGTGAGTCCCCAAGGTCGGCCAGCGTGGGTCCCCAAGGTCGGCCAGCGTGGGTCCCCAAGGTCGGCCGGCGTGGGTCCCCAAGGTCGGCCGGCGTGGGTCCCAAAGGTCGGACGGCGTGGGTCCCCAAGGTCGGCCGGTGTGGGTCCCCAAGGTCGGCCGGTGTGGGTCCCCAAGGTCGGCCAGCGTGGGTCCCCAAGGTCTGCCGGCGTGGGTCCCCAAGGTCGGCCGGCGTGGGTCCCCAAGGTCGGCCGGCGTGGGTCCTCAAGGTCGGACGGCGTGGGTCCCCAAGGTCGGACGGCGTGGGTCCCCAAGGTCGGCCGGCGTGGGTCCTCAAGGTCGGCCGGCGTGGGTCCCCAAGGTCGGACAGCGTGGGTCCCCAAGGTCGGCTGGCGTGGGTCCCCAAGTTCGGCCAGCGTGGGTCCCCAAGGTCGGCCGGCGTGAGTCCCCAAGGTCGGACGGCGTGGGTCCCAAAGGTCGGACGGCGTGGGTCCTCAAGGTCGGACGGCGTGGGTCCCCAAGGTCAGATGGCGTGGTTCACGAAGATCAGCTGACGTTGATACCGAAGGACGGCCAACGTGGGTGCCAAAGGTCGGGAAGTTGGCAAAAGTTGTCCCAGGAAAAGAAGTGTGAAAAACAGCGATCCAGATGGAGAAAGGCAGTGTACACATCGGAATACCCATGATGAGCAGGTTCCTGACCGAGTCACTCACCATCCTGATGTGGAAATGTACCACCGTTCCTTCACTGTCGCTGGGTCAAATGCTGCAACTCTCTCCCTATCAGCACAGAGGCTGTATCTACACCACATGGACTGCAGCGGTTCAAGAAGGCTTAGGGTTAGGGTTAGGGTTAGGTACCACCTTCGGGACGGCAGTGAGGCAGGGGCAATAAATGCTGGTTCAGATCCACATCCACAGAATGAATAAAATGAACAATCAGCATCCTGCACACACCCAGCATCCTGCTCACACCCAGCACCCTGCTCACACCCAGCACCCTGCACACACCCAGCACCCTGCACACCCAGCATCCTGCACACTCACACCCAGCACCCTGCTCACACCCAGCATCCTGCTCACACCCAGCATCCTGCACACTCACACCCAGCACCCTGCACACACCCAGCATCCTGCACACACCCAGCACCCTGCTCACACCCAGCATCCTGCACACTCACACCCAGCACCCTGCACACACCCAGCATCCTGCACACTCACACCCAGCACCCTGCACACACCCAGCATCCTGCACACACCCAGCACCCTGCTCACACCCAGCATCCTGCACACACCCAGCACCCTGCACACACCCAGCATCCTGCACACTCACACCCAGCACCCTGCTCACACCCAGCACTCTGCACACACTCAGCACCCTGCACACACCCAGCACCCTGCACACACCCAGCACCCTGCACACACCCAGCACCCTGCACACACCCAGCACCCTGCACACACCCAGCACCCTGCTCACACCCAGCACCCTGCACACACCCAGCACCCTGTACACACCAGCACCCTGCACACTCACACCCAGCACCCTGCTCACACCCAGATCCTGCACACACCCAGATCCTGCACACACCCATCACCCTGCACACACCCAGCATCCTGCTCACACCCAGCATCCTGCACACACCCAGATCCTGCTCACACCCAGATCCTGCACACACCTAGCATCCTACTCACACCCAGCATCCTGCACACACCCAGCATCCTGCACACTCACACCCCAGCACCCTGCTCACACCCAGCATCCTGCACACACCCAGCATCCTGCACACACCCAGCAATCCTGCTCACACCCAGCACCCTTGCACACACCCAGCACCTGCAACTCACAACCCAGCACCCTGCCACACACCCA